>NC_086448.1:304551099-304851099 GCF_028390025.1 Pseudophryne corroboree | reverse complement strand
ACTGTTAGGAAAAACGCAAGGAAAAGAAAGCCAGTGTGGTTTGCAAAAGAAGTAGCAAATATTGTGAGAGCAAAAAAGATGGCTTTTAGGAAATATAAGCAGACACAAAATAATGTAGACAAAGAGATATATCTTGTTAGACAGAAGGAGACTAAGAAGGTAATCAGATGTGCAAAGGCACAAGCTGAGGAGAAAATGGCCCAGTCAGTGGGTAAAGGAGGCAAAACTTTTTTTAAGTATATAAGCGAAAGGAGAAAAACAAAAGGCGGAATTATAAAACTAAAGACGAACACTGGGAGTTTTGTTGAAGGAGACAATTTAATAGCAGATCATCTTAATGATTATTTTTGCTCAGTATTTACTACTGAAAGAGAGGGGAAGGGGCCACAGTTAAGTTGCAGGGATATTCAGGAAAATGAAACAAGTACATTTACAGAGGAGAAGGTCCTAACAGAACTCTCAAAGCTGAAAGTGGACAAATCTATGGGGCCAGATGGGATACATCCAAGGATACTAAAAGAACTTAAAGAGGTGCTGGTAGCACCATTGACAGAATTATTCAACCAGTCATTAGCTACAGGAGTAATTCCAGAGGACTGGAAAAGAGCAAACGTAGTCCCACTGCACAAAAGTGGAAGCAAGGAAGAGGCAAACAACTACACACCAGTGAGTCTTACATCAGTAGTAGGGAAATTGATGGAAACACTCTTAAAAGAAAGAGTTGTAGATTATCTCAAATCCGTCAATTTACAGGATCCCAAACAGCATGGATTCACTGGGGGGAGATCATGTCAAACAAATCTTTTTGACTTTTTTGATTGTGTGACTAAAGTGATGGATAAAGGTGGAGCCATGGATATAGCTTATCTAGACTTTAGTAAGGCTTTTGACACTGTTCCACATCGCAGACTGCTAAATAAACTTGAAAGTTTGGGATTGGATATTAGGATTATTGAATGGATAAGATCTTGGTTGAAGGATAGAAAACAGAGAGTTGTGGTAAATGGAGTGCATTCACAGGAGGGAAATGTTACCAGTGGAGTACCCCAGGGATCTGTACTTGGACCAGTGCTTTTTAATATCTTTATTGGTGACATTGCAAATGGCATTAAAGGGAAAGCATGCCTTTTTGCAGATGACACAAAGGTATGCAACAGGGTAGACACACCAGGTGGGGTAAAACAAATGATTGAGGATCTAGGTAGACTAGAGGAATGGTCAAGAGTCTTGCAATTACAGTTTAATGCCAAAAAATGCAAAATCATGCACTTGGGTCTCAAAAATCCTAAAGCTAAATATAGTATTAATGGCACTATACTGGAAACTACTGAGGAGGAAAGGGATCTAGGAGTCACTATTTCAGATGACATAAAGGCAGGTAAGCAATGTAACAAGGCAATGAGGAAGGCTAGTCAGATGCTTGGCTGCATTGGGAGAGGAATCAGCAGCAGAAAGAAAGAAGTAATAATGCCACTGTATAGGTCATTGGTACGGCCTCATCTAGAATACTGTATTCAGTTCTGGAGGCCATATCTTCAAAAGGATATTAATACATTAGAAACTGTACAAAGGAGGGCAACTAAAATGGTGCATGGCCTACATCACAAAACATACCCAGAAAGACTAAGAAATCTCAATATGTATAGTTTGGAGCAGAGAAGGGAAAGGGGGGACATGATAGAAACTTTCAAATATATCAAGGGTTTTAACAAAATCCAGGAGGGAAACATTCTCCAAATGAAGAGAAGCAATAGGACACGAGGACATGCACTGAGGCTGGAGGGGGGGAGGTTCAGGGGAAATTTGCGGAAAAATTATTTCACAGAAAGGGTAGTGGACAAGTGGAATAGCCTCCCATCAGAGGTGGTAGAGGCTAAGACAGTAGAGCAATTTAAACATGCATGGGATAGACATAGGGATATCCTTACAAAGAAATAAGGATCAAATAAGGTTAGAGATAAAAATAATGTAAAAAAAAAAAAAAAAAGGGGCAGACTAGATGGGCCAAGTGGTTCTTATCTGCCGACAAATTCTATGTTTCTATGCTTCTATGTAAGTAACTCTTACTCTGGTCTTGTTTTGCAGGAAACTTTTTAAGCATAGCAGGGCTGCACAAACGTTCATAGCCCTGCTATGCTAAAATACACTCCCCCATAGGTGGAGATTAGTTGATCGCACCAACAGCAAAAAGTTGCTTGGTGCAATGAACTCGGAATGAGGGCCATTATGTGTTAATTAATGGTAACAGTTCTAAAATAAATAATTTTGTATTCTAAAATGTAAGAAATGGCAGTGGCAGTTTTGTTAGAGCAGGGGTGGGGAACCTCTGGCCCGCGGGCCGTATAAGGCCCGCAAAGCCGTTTGTTCCGGCCCACCAGCTTCTGTCAGTGAGACACGCCGCGGCTCAGTCCGGCGGCGGCGTGTCTCAGCTGGCAGGGCAGAGAGGAGAGCGTGGCTACTATGTCCGGCGGCAGGTAAGATCTCAAAACAGCCGCCGGTTCCTGAGCCAATCAGAACTCGCGGCCCAGCAGCCAATCAGGAGCCGCCACTGCCGGTCTGCGAGCTCTGATTGGCTCACGAACCGGCGGCTGGTTTGAGGTCCTACACGCCACCGCTGCCCGACATAGCTGCACTCCCCTCCCTGTCCTGAACCCCTGACACCCGAGACACGCAGCCGAATGGAGCAGCAGCTGCAGCGGTGAGCAGCACAGTGGGGTTCGGGGGGCACTGTGGGGCATTTGGGGGAATTTGTATACCTGGCACTGTGGGGGCATTTGTATACCTGCCACTGTGGGGGCATTTGTATACCTGCACTGTGAGGGCATTTGTGGATTTGGCACTGTGGGGGCATTTGTATACCTGGCACTGTGGGGGCAATTGTGGATTTGGCACTGTGGGGGCAATTGTGGATCTGGCACTGTGGGGGCAATTGTGGATCTGGCACTGTGGGGGCAATTGTGGATCTGGCACTGTGGAGGCATTTGTGGATCTGGCACTGCACTATTGGGGTCATATGTGTATCATGTTCCATTTTAATTGGCCACACCCATTGTTTGGCACACACGCCTCCGGCGCGCACACAGTACCTCTAAGGGGCAGACCTACTGGGGGGCAGGGTAATTTTTTAAGTTGAGAATTTTTGTATGGCCCTCGAAGGATTTTATAAATATCCAAATGGCCCCTGGTAGTAAAAAGGTTCCCCACCCCTGCGTTAGAGGCAGATGGGACAACCTCCAAAAGGCCATGGCTATGGTGCAACATCATACATGGCCCTATCTAAACCAGTTTCTGATTGGTTCATACAATAACACACTGATTTGTCATAGTGGTGTGTGAACCTGGAAGGTTCTGGAAGTGACTTCACCAGGGTCCAAGGTTTCCCCCTGCAGCCCTGCTGACAGCTTAGCTATCCCTAACTCCCATCTTAAGAATGTGTGCACCCAGGAGAAAAATATTTAAAATTCAAATGTGTACATATGCATTAGAGCTTGAGAGTAAAGAACATGTTATTGCTACATTTAGGAAACTGGCAGTTTGGAGAATAGGGGAAGGAATGGGTGGTCTTAAGAAGGCCAAATACAGTACATGCAGACCAGTAGAAAAACACATCTACACATGCTGAGAGCAGGGTCAGACTGGCCCTAGGGGCTCTAGTCATGTTCCAGACAGTGCACTTGGTTCACTTCTATAGAAACCAGTGGCATAACTACCAAGGGTGCAGGTGGTGACTGTTACTGCGGCTGCCAGATTACCAGGACAGAGGGGAAAGCGGCTACTGTGACAAAGAACCAAGGGGGGAAGTGTTGGACTGGTGCTGGGAGACAAATGAAGGGAGGGCTGGGAGACACAGACTGAATGGGAGGGGGGTGCAGGCTGAAAGCCACAGAGTGAAGGGGTAGAGGGCAGAGAGGCACAGAGTGAAGGGGGTGCAGGCGGAGAGGCACAGACAGAGTGAAGGGGGATCAGGCTGAGAGGAACAGAGAGAAGGGGGGCAGGCTGCAAGACACGGGGTAATTCAGAGTTGATTGTAGATGTGCTAAATTTAGCACATCTACGATAATTTACTCTGACATGCGGGGGGACGCCCAGCACAGGGCTAGTCCGCCCTGCATGCCAAACCCCCCCTCCTCCCCCACACAAGTACAAAAGCATTGCACGGCAGCGATGCTTTTGTACTTTACAAGTAGCTCTGGCAGAGAGCAACTTGTCGCATCCCGGGTCACAGCGTCTACGTTTGACGTCACGCAGCTACCACGGCCCGCCCCCGCAACTGTCCAGACATGCCTCCGTTGTCCGTACCGTTCCCAGCATTCTAACGCCATAGGCACGCCCCCTCCCGCACCTGCCTGTCAATCAGGCAGAAGCGATCGCACCAGTGAGATGCTGATAGCATCTCACTGGCTGCACATGCACAGTGCGCACACCGCGAGTGTGCAATGCGCATAGTAATTCAGACTGCGATTGCTGCCCCTGTAGCGAACCAGTCTGAATTACTCCCACAGAGTGAATGGGGAGGGTGCTGGCAGATAGGCACAGAGTGAAGTAGGACAGGCTGAGAGAAACAGAGGGCCTAACATGCAGAAGGGGACAGGCTGAGAGGCACAGAGAGAAGGGGATCAGGCTGAGAGGCACAGAGAAGGGGACAGGTTGAGAGGCACAGAGTGAAGGGGATCAGGCTGAGAGGCACAGAGAAGGGGACAGGCTGAGAGGAACAGAGTAATGGGGATCAAGTTGAGAGAAACAGAGAGAGGGGGCATAGGTTGAGAGGCACAAAATAATGGGAGAGCAAGCTGAGAGGCACAAAGGGAAGGGGGAGAGGGCAGAGAGGCACAGAGTGAAGGGGGAGCAGGCTGAGAGGCACAGAGTGAAGAGGGATCAGGCTGAGAGAAACAGAGTGAATGGGGGCAGGCTGAGAGAGGCAGAGTGAAGTGGGAGGAGGAGGCTGAGAGAAACAGAGTGAAGGGGGACAGGCTTAAAGGCACAGAGTGAAGGGGGAGCAGACTAAGCGACACAGAATTAAAATGTGCTGGCTGAGAGACACAGATTTAAAGGGGGCATGATGAGAGTAGCGGAGGTAGATGATGTGTGGCTGAGAAATACAAGGGGGAGAGGATAGTGTGCTTGGGAGATGCAGGTGGGAGATGACAGTGTGGCTAACAGTAGCAGGGGGAGATGATGGTGTGACTGATAGATTCAGTGGGAAGATGATGGTGTGGCTGGCAGATGCAGGGGGTAGAAGGTGACATAGGTGATATGAGTCTGGTTGAACCTCTGTTGTATGACGATGACTTTGGTTATATTCCTACACAAACAGGCATCTTCTGGACCATGTGATTTCCTACATGAATAGTGAATACAGACTGAAGATGCTGTCTGAAAATGGAGGATACATTTCTTCAGAAGTTCCCCATTGTGAGAAACCACCATATAGGTAAGGTGCATTTGGAATGGAAAGGAATGTTCCCAAAGTGATGAGAAATGGATGGCATGTCATGTTGACACTCCCCTATTTTCAGTGGCCATGCTCCTTGTGGCCATATTTTGGTGCACGTACACACACAGTACCACTAAGAAATGTTTTCTACTTGCACCTCTGCTGCTGCCCCTCTTTCTGTTCCTATGTCCCTGCTGCCCCTCTCTGTCCCTACATCCCTGCTGACTCTCTCTGTCCCTACTTCCCTGCTGACTCTCTCTGTCCCTAAGTTTCTGCTGCTCTCTCTGTCCCTACGTTCCTGCTGCCTCTGTCTGTCCCTACGTTCCTGCTGCCTCTCTCTTTCCCTACGTCCCTGGTGCCTCTATCTGTCCCCAAGTCCCTGCTGCCTCTCTATCTACGTTCCTGCAGCCTCTTTTTCTGTCCCTATGTCCCTGCTGCCTCTCTCTGTCCCTATGTCCGTGGTGCCTCTATATGTTCCTATGTCCCTGCTGCCTCTCTCTTTGTCCCTACACCCCTGCTGTGTCTCCCTCTGTCCTTGCTGCCTCTCTATCTATACCTATGTTCCTGCTGCCTCTCTCTGTCCCTACATTCGTGCTGCCTCTCTATGTCCTTTCGTCCCCGCTGCATCTCTCTCTGTTTCTATGACCCTGCAGCCTGTTGTCCCTAAGTCTTTGCCGGCACTCTCTCTCTCTGTGTCCCTGCCACCACTCTCTCTGTGTCCCTGCTGTCACTCTCTGTGTCCCTTCCGCAACTTTCTGTCTTAATGTCCCTAGTGTCACTCTCTCTCTGGAGACCTGATTTGGGGGTCCCTTGAAAAAAATTGCTATGAGGCCTACAAAGTTCTAGTTATGCCCCTGATAGAAACTACACTAAAATTTACCTAATGGATAATCAAGTGTCTGTGGTGGCAAGCCAAACCCCATCAGGTGACCGACCATACCCCTACACATGTGCCCCTCTACTGCATTTCATAAGTGAGCCCTTCATACCCTAGTTCGATACTGCCTATGAGGTACTGCTATTGCTAGCATCTTGTGTACACTCTGATAGATTCATTTATGACCATTTTGCATGCAACTTTCCATCGGCTAAATTGTGTACTTATATGTAAAACAGCTATTCCACACTAGCTTCATGTCAGAAAAACCCTGAATGTTACACACAATCTCCAGTTACAGCACTAACTGTCACAATCAGTAGTAAACACAATTCCTTATGGCTGGCCCAACACATAGGGGTATATTTACGAAAGGCAGATTTCCATCGATTTTTATCTATTTCAAATTGATTGAAATTGGACTTGGTTGATGTTGTGTTTCAGGTTCTAAACACATTTACTATCAAATCTTGTTTGACAGTAGTTTTTAAATATTTGTAAATCTATGTTTTAGATTTTGTGCAAATGTGTGCCAAGAACTTTACTTATACTCCATGTCAATTGTGAGGGTTTATCAAAATTATTTTTACTATCAGTGTTCTTGTGTTCTTAGGACCTTATTCAGAGATGAACGCAGATCGCTACATACGCAGCCAGATCTGCGTTCATCTCCTCACATGCTGGGGGCCACCCAGCACAGGACAAGGCCCCGCCCAGCATGTGTGAAGCCACCGCCCGATGTGTCCGCAATTAGATTGCGGACGTATCGGATCTAAGATTGACCCCTGGCAGGGCAGCCTGGCTGCGCTGTCAGGCGGTCGGCCATTTTTTAATTCAGAGCAGCTGAAAACGATCTCGTCTCGCCCCGTTCGGAACGCCCCATCCCCCAACACTGCGACAACGCCCCCCAACAGCCGCAGCTGCCAATCACATTGCGGCTGCATCCTTCCTGGATGCGGCCATTGTAATGTCGTGTACACGCACAACGGCCGGTGCAAGTGCACAGACCTCCTGGATGCGATCGCGCGGCTGCGTCCAAGTCTCAATAACACCCTTAGTGCTTAGAGTGTGTATCAGCATTTTATTCCTCCAGCATAGTACTAGAAGCCTTAGCATGGTAGCACCTCGAAAATATGTTTAGAAATAGGGTGTGCAGTCCAGTCCCCCTTTTTAAATCTGTGTTTTAGCTCTGGAAACCCAATGTCCATTTAGATCGATTTTTATTGATTTAGTATTCTAAAAAATTGTCCTTTAGTAAATACACTCCCTAGGCTCCACACTAACCCCTCTCTATATGTTGGCCGGCTTGTTCAGTACCATTTGTCTCATCCACAAAAAAATATTATGTAATAGTTAATATTGCAGAGTCAGTGCGGCACCACTGTGTGACGGAAATAATTAGACTAAGGGGACAGGACTTAGCACAGCCACTTGATAGACACAGCACAGCTTGTGGATGGACATGGTGACAGCACAGCTTGTGGATGGACATAGTACTTAGACACAGCAGAGCACAGCGCAGCACGACTGGTGTTAAATGGCGATTCACCACTGTAGGGTCCTTATATGCAATCCAGAACCCACGTGAGTAGTATAGTGAACCACCTTTCATCAAACTTTTGACAGGTACCACGCCCCCTTTTAAGCCCCGCCCCCTTTTAATTGTGTTTAATATAAAACTGATATCAAATGATATAAAACTGATATCAAATGATTATTGATTGGCCATTAAGAACAGAATCTGACCCTTAGACAAGCCGCATTTATATTAAATGGCCAGCTAATAGCGATGTAATCTATACATCTTTGTTAAATGACATATATACAATTATGTGAACCAAATGTAGGGTTTTTAGGTATTAAATATTATTGATTGAAAGTGCATTAGGAAACTAACATTGTGTGAACCAGATGCGAATGTTTTAGAAGTCAGCTCAGAGGATGGGGGATGATCTATCTGCACAAATGGTCGGCGTCTTGCTACGTAATACATCTGCCACTCATTATGAAGGCTGTAGAATCACTGGATATATGGACAACTATTTGCCATGTAACCAATATTTGGGGACTGTAATGCATACCACCAATTATGAGGGCTGAAGTAGCTGGACAAATGGCCGGCTATTTGATATCTTTGTTAAACGTAGTGTATACCACTTATGTGGTCAAACAGATGGACAGACAATTAGCCCTTATGAAAGCATTGCGGTTTGTGTTGTAATCAATTAAAACTTTATAGTACACACAAGACAAAAAATATGTTTATTTGAAGAAATTAACTTTATTTTAAGAGCAAAAAAAATGGATGTTTAATACAACTTTTTGACTGTTCCCTTGATATTTTAGGAACAATAGTATATATTGTATTGTGATAATCTCCAGGACAATTCCACTGGCTATTTATACTATAATTTGGGTATACTTTTTAAACAAATAATACTATGTGATCATGTGCAATCTTCCTATCTACACCAGTATTATGTGTTCCAGAATCATAATATATATGATAAATATATATCATTTAAATAAGATACAGTAATTTCACACTGACAAACATATGAAAACCGTGTTAAATGAAAAACACAAACATTATTGTGGCTTATAGAATAGTAGTTCATCACATCATATGTACTTTCAAAAAGGTTCATGTTCAGACATGTTTGCTACATGTCTGTATATATATTAGATATATCAGTTTATCACCTGTGCATATTATATTGTTACACTGATAATATGTATCATAAAGGTCTGAGTATGTGATAAAATTGTTACTGTTTCCTTGATATTTTAGAATATAAGTCATGTATATTAACGAAAAAAAGATTTACACCATTTATATCATTGCATACATACCACATATTACGGTGTATTAAACCGTGTATATCATTGCATACATACAACATATTACTGTGTATTAAACAGTTTATATCGCTGCATATCATATATTACTGTATATTACATCGTGACATGTCCAGACATGTATATTAACAAAAAAAAGTGCTGCATATCATATATTACTGTATATTACATCGTGACGTGTCCAGACATGTATATTAACGAAAAAAAAGATTTACACAATTTATATAATTGCATACATACCACATGATCACTAGACGTTCATCGTCTGCAGATCCACTCTCTCAGCCCCCCCATTGGTTACCTGTACTCTACCACATTCAATATAAAATACTTTTACTCACACACAAGGCCATTAACCAAACTACACCAACGTACATCACTTCGCTTATCACAAAATATCTCCCAACCCGACTTCGTCGCTCTTCACAAGACCTGCGTCTCTCATCCACACTCATTACTCGCTCCCACTCACGACAGCAGGACTTTCATAGGGCTGTACCCAATCTGTGGAATGCCCTACCACGCACAATAAGACTCTCCTCTAGTCTCCAAACCTGCAAGCGTTCCCTGAAAACTCACCTCTTTAGGCAAGCGTATCAAATTCCAGAACCGCCCACATAACTTTCATAAACCTTCCTATCAAATTGCATCCACTCTGCACAGTCCACACGTATCCTCACCTGTCTTCTCACTCTATGCAATAGATAGGCATATGCTCACAAGGAAAGGTGCTATTTCCCTATAGATTGTAAGCTTGCGAGCAGGGCCTTCCTACCTCTATGACTGTTATCACCCAGTTTGTTATTGTTATTTCAAATTGTAAACGCAACGGAATTTGCTGCGCTATATAAGAAACTGTTAATAAATAAAATAAATAAATAAATATTACTGTGTATTATACCGTGTATATCGTTGCATACATACCACATATTACTGTGTATTAAACCGTTTATATCGCTGCATACCATATATTACTGTATATTACATCGTGACATGTCCAGACATGTATATTAACGAAAAAAGATTCACACCATTTATATCATTGTACAATTACCACATATTACTGTGTATTATACTGTATATATCGAAAGCAGTTTTCTAAACTGACCGATCTATGTATTTTGGCAGGCCACTCATATACGTCTCAACAACTTCTTTAATAATGTCATGTTTACATTTAGCACTGTGGCACGCACCTTTAATGGGTTTTAACAAATATCCGGCATTTACACCCATGTTCTCAACATCTTCCCGTATCTTACCCATCAACGCATAAAATAGTTTTTCATCGTATTGGTCTTCTTGTTCTGAATTTTGAATTCCACCAGCTATGTTGGGTGATAAGGATAACCAGTGCTCCTGGACTACTACAGCGGGGCAAAGTATGGCCTTGTGATAAACCGTGTTCCGGGGGACACACGACGGTCGATGTGCGTGCCCGGCATCCGTGGTAAAAATATTGGGTGTTGCTGCTACACAATCAACCGCTGTAGTATTACCAGGAATACCTGCAACAACTATTAACATTTCACCAGAACTATTCTGCTGTTCCTGTGTCATTGTCTCTATTATGCTGTTACAACGGCCACGTTACTGACACTTGATACAGTTTGTAACGCAATCCTAATCCGTTGAGGGACATCATCTTCGGAATATGACAATTTCTTTTAAGATCGGTAAAATGCTGAATTATAATCTTTGTCGTTCATTCTTGGTCGAGGCGGTCTGCGTTTGTTCGGGTTGATACAGCCGTGATGTATCCCCATAACCAACGGCCTAGCATTCTTCTTTAGGCTGTTATGTCCGATCGAGGGCGTTGCAAATTGTTCGTTCGCCGTTTCAGCGACTGTTGTGCGAATTGTTGTTTTCCCAATTATACTAGGCCTGTGCATTATCGCATCTGTAACATTGCAACTTGGTATCGTTAAATCATATCGTTGCGCTACAGCATCATCTGTAATACATATATTATAAATAAATTATAATAGCAGACACATGTAAAACAACATTTAAGTTACATTTGTGTCAATATGTTAATATATCATATAACGGTATTAAAAGTATACCTATAAACAATGTTTTAATAATTTTGATACTAGTGTACATAATAAATACATTTGGTCACTATTGAAATCCATTAATGAAAATTAATAAAAATAAAAGATAAAGTACTTCAAGTAAAAAACATTTAATTCATATTTCAATGTGTATTGTACACGGTTTACTTAAATAAATGATATGTGGTCATATGTGAAAGTACAAAAACAAAAACAATAAAAAACAAGTGAAAGATTTGGGAGAAAAACAAATAATTACAGTATGTGTATAGTAATGTGTTGACAAAAAATAGAGAAGAAATATTGTGTTATACAGAATTATGATAAAAGAAGGGTTGCATATCCATAATAAAAAGAGTGAGAATAAATATAGTGTAAATATGTGAGAAGAGCTATTGTGATTGATATATATGAATTGTATTGAATGAGAATTAAAAAAAAACTCATCTCTAGGGAACAGGCTATATAATAGGTAGCATGTATCACCATCCCAAGGTTGTGATCATCTCCAGGGCAATTCCACTGGATATTTAACGTATAATTTGGGTATAATTTTTAAACAAATAATGCTATGTGATCATGTGCAATCTTCCTATCTACACCAGTATTATGTGTTCCAGAATCATAATATATATGATAAATATATATGTATTATGTGTTCCAGAATCATAATATGTATGATAAATATATAGCGTTTAAATAAGATACACTGACATACATATGAAAACCGATAATAAGCAGTTCCAGCTACTGTAATCCTTTTCATGTTGATTTTGGTATATACACATATACTACAGGTCACTACAAAGATATGAATCATGATATATAAGATCGCTAAACAAAACAAGAGATATGTAATGATTTCTGACTAACTAGCTAACTCAGTATACAGTAATCATATAGGTCCCTGTGTCATATACATATGTGCTTGGCATAAATATTTCCAAACGTTTCGAAATCTAAGATGTTTCATGCATGTTGTATCACTAAATATTGTAAATAGAATATCAACATGACAGATGATACTACTGAATTTATCATGATGAATCTTATATATTCCTATATTTTACTAATGTAGTACCCTTATGGGTATAATTTTTTAAACAAATAATACTATGTGATCATGTGCAATCTTCCTATCTACACAATTATTATGTGTTCCAGAATCATAATATATTTGATAAAATATATATCGTTTAAATAAGACACAGATGAGTTAAATTTAATACTCATATGTTATGTTGGTAATAATGTAATGGGTTATTTTAACACAACAGATCCTATTTAGGAAAATGATGACATGATATGCCTAGTGACCCAATAGTTATTAAAACTTTTTACTGTAAATATAATGTTTGTGCATACATACCCCATGAGATATGCCCTTCTATTAAGCACAATCAAACATATTGGCATTCTACTCTAACATTTAGGGTAAAAGATTAGAATGGATCAAGGTAGCATATCTTAAGGCCAGATATAGGTTCAGCGGGCTCTTTGCCAATACATGTTATGGTTATGAAGTAAACCCACCATTAATAATCATTAAAAATGATACCAAGAATATGATTTTGACATATGGTCCCAGATTTTCAAATAAAGGATGTGTAGTGTATCTCCTTATTTAATCCTAATGGAGTCATAGTATACAACAGGCAAATGTATCTGGATTTTTTCTTTAGTGACAATTTAGTAATGTTACCGCCACTTATCCCTAACTCAACCTGTTCTAGATCATAAATTTTCATAATTGGTGGTATGCATTACAGTCCCCAAATATTGGTTACATGGCAAATAGTTGTCCATATATCCAGTGATTCTACAGCCTTCATAATGAGTGGCAGATGTATTACGTAGCCAGACGCCGACCATTTGTGCAGATAGATCATCCCCCATCCTCTGAGCTGACTTCTAAAACATTCGCATCTGGTTCACACAATGTTAGTTTCCTAATCACTTTCAATCAATAATATTTAATACCTAAAAACCCTACATTTGGTTCACATAATTGTATATATGTCATTTAACAAAGATGTATAGATTACATCGCTATTAGCTGGCCATTTAATATAAATGCGGCTTGTCTAAGGGTCGGATTCTGTTCTTAAAGGCCAATCAATAATCATTTGATATCAGTTTTATATCATTTGATATCAGTTTTATATTAAACACAATTAAAAAGGGGTGGGGCTTAAAAGGGGCGTGGTACCTGTCAAAAGTTTGATGAAAGGTGGTTCACTATACTACTCACGTGACTCCGACGCTGGGATAATGGCGTTTTGCCTCAATTTGGTATCCGAGCCTTGTGGTGAAAACCTGAGCCAGGGCTTGGATTTACTTGATAACCGGAAATTTGGGCGGGCTCGGTTTTTTCTAAAATCCGGACCGCTCATCTCTAGTTGGCACACAAATGGGTGACATGAGTTGTTGTTTTTTTTGGTTTTCCATATTTTTTCAACTTTTGCTTGATTTACTATCCACGTGGACTACGATTGAGAATAGTAACCTGCCCAAAGCGTGGCAATTGAGCCCGCGGGGTGAGGTGAGGCCATGAGGGTCTAAGTTTGCACTAATTTTAGTCACATATGATAAAACATACCCCAAAAGCTTAAAAAAAACTTGTGTCTACCATTTGTGTGTCAACCATTGCCATGTCGACCCTTTGATCCTGTCGACCATTTTTGTACCTGTCGATCTTAACTGTAGTCTACCTTTTGACCCTGTCAATCTTTTGACCACGTCAACGTAATGCATGACATCCATATCAGCTCAACCTAATGACTGTTTACCTAGTCACTGTAGACCTGTTATACAGAACCCTATTTATTTGATGTGCAATTGAGCCTCTGAATCTGTATATGAATTGCTTCAATACAGCGCCTGTGGCTTTTTGCCAATACAAGTTCCGTTGTGCTTGGTATACAGACTCAGTCACACACAGATATACAAGTGCTGCATATCAGATTAATAAGCACCGTCTCCTGGTGCATCCTACAAATAGAGAATAACTGTTCTTTGTGCAGATGCATGCACGTACTCACAGCATATGATTTCATGACCTGTCACCTTACTGTAACAGGTTACAGTAGGGTGACAGACATGACACATATCCAGAGTATGTACTGTATACATTATGGACCAAAATGTTTGAAGGGCTCTATTCAGTTAAACTGAGTTTTGTGATATGTATCAAAACTGTGTGGAATACACTAAAGTACACATGCTTTTAATGCTCTGAACATGAGTCCATTAATTGAATGATCCTCCAAATGTTCACTCTCACATCTCCAACCAATATTGGAAACACTTGGGCTGATCCTGAGTCACACAGAATGGCGTTCATGTGTGCAGTTTGTGGCATCTACAATTTTATGCTATTGCAGCTATAAGCCCTTCCCTGATGTACAGCCATGTGTTTGAATGTGCAAAGATTGAAACACAAACTTTGTCAGTCTTTAGAAGCTCAAATTCTGTTTGGTGCATGCAACGGGATGTAGTTATGTGACCGGCGGTTCACAATACTGGCACCTACATCCTGCCCGCTCATAATCCCACTCAGAGCCAGCCCAAGGCATAGACAAACTAGACAAATGCCTAGGGCATGTGGTATGCCTAGGGGCACAAGCAGCTTCTGCTGATTAAAATGATATGCAGCATGTCTATATTCTGTGTGTAGCATTACGTATGCAGATACAGTCACAATCACACACAGAATATAGGCGTGTTGCATATCATTTTAATAGGCAGAAGCTACTTGCGCATCCTAGCCGCATAGTAATGTATTTTCATCAAAAATAGGCACCTGACATTAGAAGAGCTGCCAGCTGACTAACACCAGGCATCTCCTGCTGCATGGCGCATTCAGGCAAGATTTCTGAGGAATCATCTGTATCCAAGCAGAAACAGAGGTCACAGTGTTAGCGGCTGTGTGAGTGCTGTGTGTGAGTGGGTTGGTTATGCAATAGCGTTCGGCATATGTAAGGGGCATTATGCGTGTCATGCGTATAAATGCATTAATAATGTGTGGCAATGTGTAAGGGGCACTATGTGTGTCATTATGTGTATAAGGGCATTAATAATGTGTGACATGTCTAAGGGGCACTATGTGTGTCATTATATGTAAAAGCACACTAATAATGTGCGGCGTATGTGTAAGGGACATTATGTGTGTCATTATGTGTATAAGGGCATTACTAAAGGTTGGTATAATGTGTAAGGCGCATTATGTTTATAAGGACATTAATAATGTATGTCATATGTGTAAGGGGCATTACTGTGTGGCATTATGTGTATAAAGGCATTACTAATTTGTCACATTATGTGTACAAGGTGCTCTACTATGTGGCGTAACGTATAGAAAGGGCACTACTGTGTGGTCTAATGCGAATAAAAAGCAATATGGGCCCTCATTCCGAGCTGATCGCACCAAGCAATTTTTTTCTGCTGGTGCGATCAACTAATTCCTGCCTATGGGGGAGTGTATTTTAGCATAGCAGGGCTGTGAACGCTTGCGCAGCCCTGCTATGCTAAAAAAGTTTCACACAAAACAAGACTAGCCCTGGACATATTTACCCTTTGCGATGGATCCAGCGATGCAGGTCCCGGCTTTGACGTCAGACATCCACCCTCTGTTCACCAGGACACGCCTGCGTTTTTCTTACCACTCCCCAAAAATGGCTGGAAACGGTGAGTATCCACCCCGGAACGCGTCCCGCCTGTCCATCTTCTTGCGATCGCCACTGCGATCACATTTGTCGCTGGTGGCGTAGTTGCCCGTTGAGGATCGTCACCAGGCAACGACGCACGTGCGCAATGCGTCCGCCGCGCATGCGCATTTCCAACCCGTTCGCACCGCAGCGAAGAACCGCTGCGTGCGAAAGGATCGGAATGACCCCCATTGTGTTGTGTAATGCGAATATGGAGCAATTCAGTGTGATGTAATGTGAATAAGGGGCACTATTGTGAGGAGTAATGTTTATAATGTAAAGTGGTACTACTGTGTGATGTAACATGAAATATGGACACTATCACATGATGAAATGTGAATACAGTTGCAGTACTGTGTGGCCTAATTTGAATTGGGGGTACTATTGCGTGGCCATGCCCCTTCCCAGCAAAAACACACCTTTTTGGGCTGTGCGCACTGTTGCTATTTAAAATATAGGGCGTAGGAACACCAAAATAAGGACTGCTATGGGTGAGGGGTGATGGTGCTGGGAAAGGGGTGCAGGGTCAGATGCGGAACTAGCGGTGGTGTTAGGGGGCACCAGACAAAATCTTGCCTAGGGCATCATATTGGTTAGGGCCGGCTCTGATCCCACTGGTCGACATGCCAACAACCAACAGGGACTATTCCCACTCGTGGGTGTCCACGACACCCATAGAGTGGGAATAGAACCTGTGGCGAGCGCAGCAAACCACCAAGCCTGCAAGGGACTTTGTTGCGTTCGCCCCACCTGCCGGCAATCTCACCGCTAGTATCCCGCTCTCGGTACTGTGGGAGACCGACGGTCACACATACCCAACCCGATGCAACCATTGGTTGCACCTTCAAAACTTGAACCAACCCCGTGGTACAGTAAATGCAGATTCTCTGTCAGAGTGTGGCCTCCAATGTGAATGATTGTCCAGGGTGTGGTATAAAAGATAGACAGTGTCTAGTTAGACAGTCAATAGATAGACACCATATGTTAGACAGACATTAGGTCGACATGGTCAAAAGGTCAACAGGTCGACACGGAAAAGGTAGACAGTACAAAAGGTCAACAGGGTCAAAAGGTTGACATGAAAATGGTCGACATAAAAAAGGTAGATGCCATGTTTTTTGCATTTTTGTGGTTTGTGTGGATAGTTTTGTCATCTGGGACACCCAATTGTAGAAAGGCTTACCCTCGCGGGGCTTGCTTCGCTTACCACGCTTCTCGCTCGCCACAAGGTTTATAACCAACTCTATGCCAACATGGATAGAGAAGGTATGAAATAGTTCAAAAACATGTTAAATTAAAAAACCAAAACATTTGTCTATTTTTTTGTCGACCATTTTCATGTCGACCTTTTGACCCTATCGACCTTTTGTACTGTTTACCCTTTTCATGTCGACCTTTTGACCCTGTCGACCTAATGTCTGTCTAACATATGGGGGTAAATTTACTAAGAATCGTATTTTCCCGTTTGAGGTCAAAGTTCAATCACGAATGACATCGAAAGTGTAAATATGCAACTTTTTGAATTGATTACGACTAATTTACTAAGCTGCCGTATTCTGCATTTTCGTTTTTTCCAATGTCGATGTCATTCGTTTTTTTAGGCAGTGTTTTACGTGAGTGACTTGTAAAACACTGCCGACTTTAATACAATGAATCTCGGCCAGATCTGAGAGATCCGTGCAGGGCGTCATTGTGCACCTTGTAAAAAATAAAAAAAAATGTTTAAACTTTTAAAAAAAAATTGCGTGGGGTCCCCCCTCCTAAGCCAAACCAGCCTCGGGCTCTTTGAGCTGGCCCTGGTTGCAAAAATATGGGGAAAAAATTGACAGGGGTTCCCCCATATTTAAGCAACCAGCACCGGGCTCTGCGCCTGGTTCTGGTTCCAAAAATACGGGGGACAAAAAGCGTAGGGGTCCCCCGTATTTTTGAAACCAGCACCGGGCTCCACTAGCTGGACAGATAATGCCACAGCCGGGGGTCACTTTTATACAGTGCCTTGCGGCCGTGGCATCAAATATCCAACTAGTCACCCCTGGCCGGGGTACCCTGGGGGAGTGGGGACCCCTTCAATCAAGGGGTCCCCCCCCAGCCACCCAAGGGCCAGGGGTGAAGCCCGAGGCTGTCCCCCCCATCCAATGGGCTGCGGATGGGGGGCTGATAGCCTTTGTTGAAAGTAATGAATATTGTTTTTAGTAGCAGTACTACAAGTCCCAGCAAGCCTCCCCCGCAAGCTGGTACTTGGAGAACCACAAGTACCAGCATGCGGCGGAAAACCGGGCCCGCTGGTACCTGTAGTACTACTACTAAAAAAATACCCCAATAAAGACATTACACACACACCTTGAAAGTATAACTTTAATGCATACATACACACCACCATATACACATACTTACCTTATGTTCACACGAGGGTCGGTCCTCTTCTCCAGTAGAATCCATGGTGTACCTGTTGAAAAAATCCTACTCACCAAATCCAGTGTAGAGGGCTCCTCGGATAATCCATTTGTAATCCACGTACTTGTAAAAATAAAAAAACGGGACACCCGACCACGAACTGAAAGGGGACCCATGTTTTCACATGGGACCCCTTTCCCCGAATGCCAGAAACCCCCTCTGACTGATGTCTAAGTGGGTTTCTTCAGCCAATCAGGGAGCGCCACGTTGTGGCACCCTCCTGATCGGCTGTGTGCTCCTGTACTGTCTGACAGGCGGCACACGGCAGTGTTACAATGTAGCGCCTATGCGCTCCATTGTAACCAATGGTGGGAACTTTGAGGTCAGCGGTTGACCGAAAGTGACCTCACCGCTGACCACAAAGTTCCCACCATTGGTTACAATGGAGCGCATAGGCGCTACATTGTAACACTGCCGTGTGCCGCCTGTCAGACAGTACAGGAGCACACAGCCGATCAGGAGGGTGCCACAACGTGGCGCTCCCTGATTGGCTGAAGAAACCCACTTAGACATCAGTCAGAGGGGGTTTCTGGCATTCGGGGAAAGGGGTCCCATGTGAAAACATGGGTCCCCTTTCAGTTCGTGGTCGGGTGTCCCGTTTTTTTATTTTTACGAATACGTGGATTACAAATGGATTATCCGAGGAGCCCTCTGCACTGGATTTGGTGAGTAGGATTTTTTCAACAGGTACACCATGGATTCTACTGGAGAAGAGGACCGAGCCTCGTGTGAACATAAGGTAAGTTTGTGTATATGGTGGTGTGTATGTATGCATTAAAGTTATACTTTCAAGGTGTGTGTGTAATGTCTTTATTGGGGTATTTTTTTAGTAGTAGTACTACAGGTACCAGCGGGCCCGGTTTTCCGCCGCATGCTGGTACTTGTGGTTCTCCGAGTACCAGCTTGCGGGGGAGGCTTGCTGGGACTTGTAGTACTGCTACTAAAAACAATATTCATTACTTTCAACAAAGGCTATCAGCCCCCCATCCGCAGCCCATTGGATGGGGGGACAGCCTCGGGCTTCACCCCTGGCCCTTGGGTGGCTGGGGGGGGGACCCCTTGATTGAAGGGGTCCCCACTCCCCCAGGGTACCCCGGCCAGGGGTGACTAGTTGGATATTTGATGCCACGGCCGCAAGGCACTGTATAAAAGTGACCCCCGGCTGTGGCATTATCTGTCCAGCTAGTGGAGCCCGGTGCTGGTTTCAAAAATACGGGGGACCCCTACGCTTTTTGTCCCCCGTATTTTTGGAACCAGGACCAGGCGCAGAGCCCGGTGCTGGTTGCTTAAATATGGGGGAACCCCTGTCAATTTTTTTCCCATATTTTTGCAACCAGGGCCGGCTCAAAGAGCCCGAGGCTGGTTTGGTTTAGCATTTTTTTTTTTTTTTTTAAATTATAACATTTCCCACCCTTTCCCACTGAAAAACATGCACGGATCTCATGGATCCGTGCATGCCTATACAAACACGGGATAAAAAAGCAGGTCTGGTTTTTTTTAGCACTTTTTCACGATTTGTATTTTAGCACGGCAGTGTTTGGCTATTGTCGGCAGTGTTTGTGTTTTGCACTTTTTAGTAAATGACCGATTTCTACCAAATTGCAGGCGTATTTGACCGATGGTGTATTGATTCGTGATTTTTTCCTAGGACTTCCAAAATATTACGAATGCCCTCATCACTGCTGTGATTTTTGCTTAGTAAATTACCGAGATGACACTTTGAAGAAAAAACGGCATCTCGGTCAAAATCGGGACCTTAGTAAATATACCCCATGGTGTCTATCTATTGACTGTCTAACTAGACACTGTCTATCTATCAACCGGATACCGATTGTCCATCCGAGGAAAAATAAAACAAAAATAAAAACAGAATTGCACTTGAATAAACAAAAATAAAAATATAAAATACAAAAATAAAAATAAAGATCTCACTGATAGGACAAAGAGAGAGGTCCTGGTCGTATATGCATAATTCATATAAATTTATTAATAATAAAACATAATAACATATTAAAAAGTATTACACAAAATGTATCCAGCTCTAAAACAGTAAAACACCAGCTGGTATCTCCTGACTATGGGGCTTATGTAATAGCCTGCAGGATGCAGGCTGTGCGATCTCACAGGCTATGTGGGAATTCCAGTGAGAACAGTATGCCTGTATTTTTAAAGAGGCAATCATTTACAAGTTAAAACCAACATGGTATTGCCATGTAAATGATTGCTGCACACCCTGCATCTCGCAGGCTATTAAAAAGCCTCCATAAGACTCATAAGGGATAAAAGATTATACTAATATTTATCACATACACAGCCTCAATCACTATAGTGCAGATTCCTGTGGAACTACAGTATAAGTCCCAAAGTGGTCAGACAAATCACTGGGTATGTGTCATTTCTTTACCAGATGCTTTTTATGTCCCAGATCTGACTCACAATGGGGGTGACTGGTCACTCAGTGTGTCGGGGAGGCTAATAGCCACAGCACACCATGCACTGGGCGAAAAAGCAAGCATGCATGCTGTCACTGAGACCCGCTTCCTGTGTGGGCATCCCTGGTCACTGGGGATCACGGTCTCTCCTCCTCTGCACATAGGATAGATAGGTGCACTGCCGCTAAGTCACAAGGCTTCGGCTATGAAGCCGGAAAGCTTTGTAGTAAAGGTTAGAGGTTTGTGTATGATCCTTGGTGCCAATTATGTTGCCTTTGACGCAATTCGCACCCCCCCCCCCTCCCTGCACCAGAGGATTTATCAAAGAAAATGTAATTATGCATCTGACTTTGCTTCCACTACAGTGACATCCCCGCGACATTCCCATAACATGCCAATATGTCAGACTATCATCGTGCATCCACATAGCCTCTTCCCAGTCACTGCCCTGGAGCCCCCAATACATTTTCAAAACGTTAATGAGACTGTGTTTGTCTCAATAACAACTGCAATTATGGCCCTCATTCCGAGTTGTTTAGCAGCATTACACACGCTAGGCCGCCGCCCTCTGGGAGTGTATCTTAGTTTAGCAGAATAGCGAACGAAAGATTAGCAGAATTGCTACTAAATAATTCTTAGCAGTTTCTGAGTAGCTCCAGACCTACTCACAGATTGCGATCAGCTCAGTCCATTTAGTTCCTGGTTTGATGTCACAAACACGCCCTGCGTTCGGCTAGCCACTCCCCCTATTCTCCAGACACTCCCACGTTTTTCCCTGACACGCCTGCAGTTTTTAGCACACTCCCGGAAAACACTCAGTTACCACCCAGAAACGCCCCTTTCCTGTCAATCATTCACCGATCAGCAGAGCGACTAAAAAGCGCCGCAGGATCCACAGCAAATCTGCTAAGTTTTTAGTTAAATAACTAAGCGCATGCGCCCTGCTTGCCTTGCGCATGCGCAATTAGCAACAAATTGCAGCATAGCAAAAATCGGCAAAGGGCGAACAACTCGGAATGACCCCCAATGTGCACACAAACCTTGGGCACATGAGCAATGTGATTTAAATGCTTATGCACATGAAAAAAATCACTCAGCTGCACCAGACATTGGTAGTGGTCTTGCCAAACAGTCATGACATACATGAATCTAATATGTTACAGGATTGACCCCAGGGCCAGTATTTACTAAAAATCCGAGTTTGGCCGATTTGTGGTTTTTTTTTTCTAAGTCCCAATCCGGGAATTCACTAAGCACCAATCTCTGCAGTGTCTGGTCTATTCGTAATGGTTTGAAATGACAACGTTCTGAAATACGAATGAATAGACCATCGGTCAAACGCGGCTGTTATTTCATAGAATACGGGAATTCGCTATTCATCCGTATTTGGGTGTTAGTTTCTGAGTGCTCAAGTGCGGGTCTGTTTTTTTTCGATTCGTTAAAAAAAGCAGCAAAAAAAATAGACCTGCTTTTTCCAGTCGAGTTTGGATAACCATGCACGGATCAGTGAGATCTGTGCATGGTTATCTATGGAAAAGGGTCTGTTTAGTGTAAAATCTGAAAAAAAAATTGAGTGGGGTCCCCCCTCCTAAGCATAACCAGCCTCGGGCTCTTTGAGCCGGTCCTAGTTGTAAAAATATGGGGGGGGAAATGACAGGGGTTCCCCCATATTTAATCAACCAGCACCGGGCTCTGCGCCTGGTCCTGGTTCCAAAAATACGGGGGACAAAAAGCGTAGGGGTCCCCCGTATTTCTGAAACCAGCACCGGGCTCCACTAGCTGGGGAGATAATGCCACAGCCGGGGGACACTTTCGGTGAGGTTACTTTCGGTCAACCGCTGACCGCAAAGTTCCCACCATTGGCTACAATGGAGCGCATAGGTGCTACATTGTATCACTGCCGTGTGCTGCCTGACAGACACTACAGGAGCACACAGCCAATCAGGAGGGTGCCACAACGTGGCGCTCCCTGATTGGCTGAAGGGACCCTCTTTGACAGGAGTCAGGGGGGGTCCTGGCAGTCGGGGAAAGGGGTCGCATGTGTAAACATGGGACCCCTTTCAGTGCGTGGTCGGGTTTCCGTTTTATTATTTTGCCAAGTACGTGGATTATTCAAAGGCAGGATTCTTCACTGGATTATGTGAGTATATTTTTTTCCACAGGTACCCCTAGGATTCTACATGGAGAAGAGGACCGAGCCTCGTGGGAACATAGGTAAGTATGTGTGTATGTTGGTGTGCATGTATGTAATAAAGTTGTACTGTCACAGTGTGTGTGTCCTGTTTTTATTGGGATATTTTTTTAGTAGTAGTACTACAGGTACCAGCGGGCCCGGTTTTCCACCGCATGCTGGTACTTGTGGTTCTCCAAGTACCAGCTTGCGGGGGAGGCTTGCTGGGACTTGTAGTAATGCTACTAAAAACAATATTCACATTTTGTAAACAAGGCTATCAGCCCCCCATCTGCCGCCCTTGGATGGGGGGACAGCCTCGGGCTTCACCCCTGGCCCTTGGGTGGCTGGAGGGGGAAGACCCCTTGATTGAAGTGGTCCCCACTCCTCCAGGGTACCCCGGCCAGGGGTGACTAGTTGGGGTTTTAATGGCACGGCCGCAGGGACCGATATCAAAGTGTCCCCCGGCTGTGGCATTATCTCCCCAGCTAGTGGAGCCCGGTGCTGGTTTCAGAAATACGGGGGACCCCTATGCTTTTTGTCCCCCGTATTTTTGGAACCAGGACCAGGCGCAGAGCCCGGTGCTGGTTGATTAAATATGGGGGAACCCCTGTCATTTTTCCCCCCATATTTTTTCAACCAGGACCGGCTCAAAGAGCCTGAGGCTGGTTGTGCTTAGGAGGGGGACCCCACGCAATTTTTTTTCAGATTTTTAAAGACTTTAATCAACTTTTTAAGGTACACAATGAAGCCCTGCATGGATCTCACAGATCCGGCCGGGATTCCTTGTGTTTTGTCAGGCAGTGTTTTACTCATCACTCCCGTAAAACACTGCCTGATATTACGAATCACATCGACATCGGAAAAAACGAATGTGCAAAACTCGGCAGCTTAGTGAATGACCGTATGCAGTAAAATGCACCCGATACCATTCGAGATCAAACACCCTTCAAAACGGCAAAAACACGAATATTAGTAAATAAACCCCCAGGTCTGCCTATCGCATACTTAATCATATATGCATCAGTAAAAAAGATAATAAAAAAAAAATCTGGGATCTTAATGCTTGTTTGTTGTTCTGCCGAAGGCCTGTTTGCTTACCAATGGTAAAAGCAACCTCTACCCACATAAGAAGTGACAAAAAGAATTTGGTTTATCTCCAACATGGAATATATTGCCAGTCTGCAACACAACACAGTAAAAATATTGTAGACAGTATGAGATTCATGGTACAGCTACCATTCCATTCCAGTACTGGGTAACACTTAAGACATGAGCAAAAACATTATATCACAAACAATCTCCTCTAAGTATATTTGCATTTTTTAAATTTACAATTTTCCTTTTTATCATCATAAAGGTTGACTATCAGGTTTATATTAGGTTAATTGGTATATACAGTATCATAGGCTCTTAAACTCAGTCCTCAAAACAGTTCACGCTTTCTATACAACAAAATGTTTTGTTTTTATTTACTGATTATTAATATGATCTTAAATGGTTACAATCTTCAAAATAATAATAATATATTACAAACAATGCTTTATAATCCTTATACTTTCCCGTAATTGTTAAAAATCCAGTTGTGCACGGTTTCAACTAAGAGAAGGAAAAAATATAGGTCCTCTTGTAAAAATGCTATACAGTAGAACAAATCTCTCAGTGCTCTGATAATGATGACAGTGCTGTACTGACATCTAATGTTCCCTAGAGAGAACTATTTTTATAAAAATTATTGTTGAACTGTATCAAATTTAGCCACTGAAAACTGTATATACCATGATGAGAACTGAAGTTCCCCTATGAGCACTACTGCTGATCTATGAGTTAGGCCCCTGAAAGCCTTAATCCCGCTCTGGTCACACATACTGTACAGATTCCATTTTTGGAAATACCCTAAAAAACAAACAAAACACTTTGCTTAAATTGCAGAACTTTAGGATCACTTTCTTTAGTAATCTGAATTTTTGTCTGTTCATCTGAGCATCTAAAATGTTCTACATAAATTGTGAGAAATGTCTTAGTTACATGGGTCACTTCTGTACATTTAAATGGTGCACGGGCATTTCGAAAATGAGTGCATAGTGTGCAGTGCACTACACATGGGCTCCTGGGTGTATGAGGGTCTGCACCGCATACCCTGCACCCATGGACTATATTTACCCTTCCACTGATGTTGCAGAAATCACTGGGAAAATAGCACTGGCACCACTGTTCTGGAGATGTGTGCATATGCAATAGAGAAGTCACTGTAAACAATGGTGCCCAGAAAAGTAGCATGTCCTAAATTCCTAACTCTTGCCTGTGATCACAACTCTAGCAATGAGGATTTGCTTGTAACAATCTGTCACTGCGTAGCTGCTATGAGGCGCATGAGTAGACAGTTCCCTCCTCACCAATGCATTCCTCTACCTTTGATAGCTTATGGGCATGGGCAATTAGTAACTGAAGGGTTCCACCTCATGCAGGCTTTACAGCAAAGCTTTTTTTGTATGGATCAAGGTAATGTTACTGTTGCATAAGATTGCTCCGGTTTTGCCTATATCCATGGGCAGACATGTAAGCTTATGCAGTAGTCTCTAGTACCTGCCAGAGCTTAGCCAACAGCCCAACCTCTGACTTGCATTACTGGCATGAATGGTGACTCGACGACTCTCTGCCTCTGGCATTCCTCATGACCAGATGTGAGTTCAGACTCTATAGCCTATATGCCACCTACAGAGCCCATTTAACCGCCATAAGTACACTATATCACCACCACTATAGTGAGGTGCATACATGCTATAAATATATTATGTACTAATAATACACCCGATCTCTGTGCCTTATCCTTCATGTTTGTTATACCAGATCCAATAAATCAAAGAACTGGTTAAGCTATGTCACATGTGGCTAACTGACAACTGTTAGGAACCTTGGACTCGCTTGTCATCGAGACTCTTTATCTTGCTTAGAATTCTGGTTCTTGGGCTTGATGAGCGTGGAAACACTTGAACGTGACAAACGTGCAAATGCTTAAACTTAATGGAATTGAAGATACTTACACTTGCTTGATGTTATAGGGAACTCAGAACTATTGGGGTGAGACTCCTAGAGCCCTCAAGAGGGTTTACACCAATAGCAACCCCTTGCTGTTCCCTTAGTGCTTGTTGCACACACCGGTACTTAGGGGGCCCCATGAACTTGATACCTGTAGGAGCTCACCCAATAGACTGAGGACCCACAAGAGCACTGGGTAGCTGATGAGAATGAGGGGCTGCCCAAGGTATGAGGCACAAGTTGGATTAACCTCCTCTAGGGAGATGTTTAACAGTGCAGATGGTATGCAAGCTCCCAGCCGGGGAGCAAGGGTCAGCAGATGGAGAACTCCACACCAAGCCTGGGTAATGGCAGACAGAGCAGGATACAGGACACTGGCAGGCAGAGATTCTGGCAGAGTATCTGCAGGACAATGATCAGTGTAGATAACAGGGACCAGTGGTTTACATGGCAAGGGTAAACTATAACCAGCACTGAGACAGTGACATGGAGATGATGTATAGGGTAGCTGCTCCAATCAGCTCCCAGGAATCCTCAAAGGACAATGATTAATGAAGGATGTGCAGCTGCGCTACTGCACGTCCTCACTGAATGCTGGCATTGTTTTCCTGATTGCCTAGCAATCAGGAATGCTGCCTGCATCCAGCATCCCGGTTGCTAGGTACACGGCGGCTACCAGAAGGCTGAGCGGCCAATGCGTCAGGCGCTGTGCGGGTGACTGAAGACTTGGGCGACCGGAAGGGACGCAGTGTCCCGGGCGCCTGGCAATGACTGGGACCTGAGTCCGAGACGGCCCGCCCAGCAGGCGATAACACCAACAGCACCAAACAATTGCCCTGACATACCTAGCATTATATATACACTGGCTAAATATATAAAACCCTGGTTTACAGATCTGTCAGGGAAACTACTGCCTATAACACTTTTCATTGAACTCAGCATTGCTAAAATACTCTGCTACCATGTTGTGGGCCCAATGCACTCAAGTAAATAGGCTCTGGATCCTCGTCATACTCTCATACTCTGCTTATAGTTTTGTGGTGGTTGTACAGTGCAAATATAATAATAATTTATTTGGTTGCAAAGCAATCTCTACAAGGTATAAAATAAAGTTCCCGGTACAAGTCTGTCTGTGTGTCTGTTTGTTCAGGCTAATCTCGATGGATTTTGATGAGGTTTGCATAATTCTATAGCGCGTGTGTTGAGGAAGGTTAAGATCTTAAACATTAGCCTATGATAAGAGGGAGCCAAGTAGTAACGATTTTAGCAAAGCAAGTCAAAGAAAAAACTGCCGTCTGAGCACTTTCTTGTCTTATGCTGCCGAACCTGTTAAGGATATATCACAACAATGGACTTTATTTCACACTATGTAGAGATTGATATGTATTATCCGGTTTCTCCAGAAAAATTTAAGTAGGCCCTGTTTACCAATAAAAATTTCAGGTTTACAGGTTTTTTCCATTCCTATCTCATTTATGTGAAACACTGTTATTTTTTTCCTCACAGTAACACATACCTCCCAACCTTCATAGTATCTAAAGAGGGACACAAGCGCTCACGAAAAGGGGTCATGGCCTATGAAAAATGGGTGTGGCTTAGCAGAAAACTCACGATCGTGAGCCACGCCCCCATTTTGCTCTGTGAGCTGCTGGCATGCCCCCTCTCCTCCTGTTTCCAGTGAATAGACGCTGTGCGCATGTGCACAGCGTCTATTCACCGCTGCTCTGCTAAGCAGGGCAGCAATGACAGGAGCCTCCCAACTGCCCCCCCACCCCCACCCCCGTGGGACACTGCGGCCCACGGGTGGGACAGCAGGACAGTCCAAAAAAAACAGGACTGTCCCGCGAAAATCAGGACAGTTGGGAGGTATGGTACCATTCATTTTGAATGAAAACTTTCTGATTGAAGCTACTATTTGAACTGCCTGTTGCACTGGAGGAACTGTTTTAATACCTGAGAATCCTAATGATTCCATCAGATTTGCTGTTTAATTCAAACGAGTCGAATTCCCGTTAAGAGTCTGCTTAGGCATGATAATAAATAAAGCACAGGGACAGACACTTAATGTGGCTGTCTTTGACCTAAGTGGAGAATGCTTTTCTTATGGACAACTTTACGTGGCACTTTCGTGTTGGTGTGTCAGATCAAAACAAAATCTATTCATGTTGACTTCAAGAAGAATAATTACTAATGTCATTTACAAGGAAATCTTAGAAGACCTCAGATAAAATGCTTATCACTGTAAATTCAAAATTCCTCCCATGCGAAGTAGGTGCGGGTTGCAAGTTAATGATAAAGGAAAGATATCTACGTTCTCTTCTCCAGTCCTGCAGAGTACAATAAAAATACAAATATATACATTTCCTTGATTGCACCTGTCAATCCAAACACAATTCCCTTTCTTTCATCAGGCTCTCAATGATTTTCATGCCCAAGGCATACACTCGACTCATATACAGTCACTGCACTCCACAAAGTGTTACTCAGAGCGGCTTCTCACTCCTGATTATAATAATACAAAGATGATATTAGAACTTATAAATCATCTTTGTAATATTCTAATCACCTTATAGTCAAAACGCACAACCAAATCATATATGTGTGTAAATCTGGTTCTGACACTAGCCATTGCCTCCCCAGCCATTGACCTCACCGCACCTCACTGAGGGCTTTACATAAGTATGCAGCTCTTCCTTTTGTATCACAACTATATCACAGCTCTGCATAGAGATGAGCGCCTGAAATTTTTCGGGTTTTGTGTTTTGGTTTTGGGTTCGGTTCCGCGGCCGTGTTTTGGGTTCGAACGCGTTTTGGCAAAACCTCACCGAATTTTTTTTGTCGGATTCGGGTGTGTTTTGGATTCGGGTGTTTTTTTCAAAAAACACTAAAAAACAGCTTAAATCATAGAATTTGGGGGTCATTTTGATCCCAAAGTATTATTAACCTCAAAAACCATAATTTACACTCATTTTCAGTCTATTCTGAATACCTCACACCTCACAATATTATTTTTAGTCCTAAAATTTGCACCGAGGTCGCTGTGTGAGTAAGATAAGCGACCCTAGTGGCCGACACAAACACCGGGCCCATCTAGGAGTGGCACTGCAGTGTCACGCAGGATGTCCCTTCCAAAAAACCCTCCCCAAACAGCACATGACGCAAAGAAAAAAAGAGGCGCAATGAGGTAGCTGTGTGAGTAAGATTAGCGACCCTAGTGGCCGACACAAACACCGGGCCCATCTAGGAGTGGCACTGCAGTGTCACGCAGGATGGCCCTTCCAAAAAACCTTCCCCAAACAGCACATGACGCAAAGAAAAAAAGAGGCGCAATGAGGTAGCTGTGTGAGTAAGATTAGCGACCCTAGTGGCCGACACAAACACCGGGCCCATCTAGGAGTGGCACTGCAGTGTCACGCAGGATGTCCCTTCCAAAAAACCCTCCCCAAACAGCACATGACGCAAAGAAAAAAAGAGGCGCAATGAGGTAGCTGTGTGAGTAAGATTAGCGACCCTAGTGGCCGACACAAACACCGGGCCCATCTAGGAGTGGCACTGCAGTGTCACGCAGGATGGCCCTTCCAAAAAACCTTCCCCAAACAGCACATGACGCAAAGAAAAAAAGAGGCGCAATGAGGTAGCTGTGTGAGTAAGATTAGCGACCCTAGTGGCCGACACAAACACCGGGCCCATCTAGGAGTGGCACTGCAGTGTCACGCAGGATGTCCCTTCCAAAAAACCCTCCCCAAACAGCACATGACGCAAAGAAAAAAAGAGGCGCAATGAGGTAGCTGACTGTGTGAGTAAGATTAGCGACCCTAGTGGCCGACACAAACACCGGGCCCATCTAGGAGTGGCACTGCAGTGTCACGCAGGATGTCCCTTCCAAAAAACCCTCCCCAATCAGCACATGATGCAAAGAAAAAGAAAAGAAAAAAGAGGTGCAAGATGGAATTGTCCTTGGGCCCTCCCACCCACCCTTATGTTGTATAAACAAAACAGGACATGCACACTTTAACCAACCCATCATTTCAGTGACAGGGTCTGCCACACGACTGTGACTGATATGACGGGTTGGTTTGGACCCCCCCCAAAAAAGAAGCAATTAATCTCTCCTTGCACAAACTGGCTCTACAGAGGCAAGATGTCCACCTCATCTTCACCCTCCGATATATCACCGTGTACATCCCCCTCCTCACAGATTATCAATTCGTCCCCACTGGAATCCACCATCTCAGCTCCCTGTGTACTTTGTGGAGGCAATTGCTGCTGGTCAATGTCTCCGCGGAGGAATTGATTATAATTCATTTTAATGAACATCATCTTCTCCACATTTTCTGGATGTAACCTCGTACGCCGATTGCTGACAAGGTGAGCGGCGGCACTAAACACTCTTTCGGAGTACACACTTGTGGGAGGGCAACTTAGGTAGAATAAAGCCAGTTTGTGCAAGGGCCTCCAAATTGCCTCTTTTTCCTGCCAGTATAAGTACGGACTGTGTGACGTGCCTACTTGGATGCGGTCACTCATATAATCCTCCACCATTCTATCAATGTTGAGAGAATCATATGCAGTGACAGTAGACGACATGTCCGTAATCGTTGTCAGGTCCTTCAGTCCGGACCAGATGTCAGCATCAGCAGTCGCTCCAGACTGCCCTGCATCACCGCCAGCGGGTGGGCTCGGAATTCTGAGCCTTTTCCTCGCACCCCCAGTTGCGGGAGAATGTGAAGGAGGAGATGTTGACAGGTCGCGTTCCGCTTGACTTGACAATTTTGTCACCAGCAGGTCTTTCAACCCCAGCAGACTTGTGTCTGCCGGAAAGAGAGATCCAAGGTAGGCTTTAAATCTAGGATCGAGCACGGTGGCCAAAATGTAGTGCTCTGATTTCAACAGATTGACCACCCGTGAATCCTTGTTAAGCGAATTAAGGGCTCCATCCACAAGTACCACATGCCTAGCGGAATCGCTCCCTTTTAGCTCCTTCTTCAATGCCTCCAGCTTCTTCTGCAAAAGCCTGATGAGGGGAATGACCTGACTCAGGCTGGCAGTGTCTGAACTGACTTCACGTGTGGCAAGTTCAAAGGGCATCAGAACCTTGCACAACGTTGAAATCATTCTCCACTGCACTTGAGACAGGTGCATTCCACCTCCTATATCGTGCTCAATTGTATAGGCTTGAATGGCCTTTTGCTGCTCCTCCAACCTCTGAAGCATATAGAGGGTTGAATTCCACCTCGTTACCACTTCTTGCTTCAGATGATGGCAGGGCAGGTTCAGTAGTTTTTGGTGGTGCTCCAGTCTTCTGTACGTGGTGCCTGTACGCCGAAAGTGTCCCGCAATTCTTCTGGCCACCGACAGCATCTCTTGCACGCCCCTGTCGTTTTTTAAAAAATTCTGCACCACCAAATTCAAGGTATGTGCAAAACATGGGACGTGCTGGAATTTGCCCATATTTAATGCACACACAATATTGCTGGCGTTGTCCGATGCCACAAATCCACAGGAGAGTCCAATTGGGGTAAGCCATTCCGCGATGATCTTCCTCAGTTGCCGTAAGAGGTTTTCAGCTGTGTGCGTATTCTGGAAAGCGGTAATACAAAGCGTAGCCTGCCTAGGAAAGAGTTGGTGTTTGCGAGATGCTGCTACTGGTGCCGCCGCTGCTGTTCTTGCGGCGGGAGTCCATACATCTACCCAGTGGGCTGTCACAGTCATATAGTCCTGACCCTGCCCTGCTCCACTTGTCCACATGTCCGTGGTTAAGTGGACATTGGGTACAACTGCATTTTTTAGGACACTGGTGAGTCTTTTTCTGACGTCCGTGTACATTCTCGGTATCGCCTGCCTAGAGAAGTGGAACCTAGATGGTATTTGGTAACGGGGGCACACTGCCTCAATAAATTGTCTAGTTCCCTGTGAACTAACGGCGGATACCGGACGCACGTCTAACACCAACATAGTTGTCAAGGCCTCAGTTATCCGCTTTGCAGTAGGATGACTGCTGTGATATTTCATCTTCCTCGCAAAGGACTGTTGAACAGTCAATTGCTTACTGGAAGTAGTACAAGTGGGCTTACGACTTCCCCTCTGGGATGACCATCGACTCCCAGCGGCAACAACAGCAGCGCCAGCAGCAGTAGGCGTTACACGCAAGGATGCATCGGAGGAATCCCAGGCAGGAGAGGACTTGTCAGAATTGCCAGTGACATGGCCTGCAGGACTATTGGCATTCCTGGGGAAGGAGGAAATTGACACTGAGGGAGTTGGTGGGGTGGTTTGCGTGAGCTTGGTTACAAGAGGAAGGGATTTACTGGTCAGTGGACTGCTTCCGCTGTCACCCAAAGTTTTTGAACTTGTCACTGACTTATTATGAATGCGCTGCAGGTGACGTATAAGGGAAGATGTTCCGAGGCGGTTAACGTCCTTACCCCTACTTATTACAGCTTGACAAAGGGAACACACGGCTTGACACCTGTTGTCCGCATTTCTGGTGAAATACCTCCACACCGAAGAGCTGATTTTTTTGGTATTTTCACCTGGCATGTCAACGGCCATATTCCTCCCACGGACAACAGGTGTCTCCCCGGGTGCCTGACTTAAACAAACCACCTCACCATCAGAATCCTCCTGGTCAATTTCCTCCCCAGCGCCAGCAACACCCATATCCTCCTCATCCTGGTGTACTTCAACACTGACATCTTCAATCTGACTATCAGGAACTGGACTGCGGGTGCTCCTTCCAGCACTTGCAGGGGGCGTGCAAATGGTGGAAGGCGCATGCTCTTCACGTCCAGTGTTGGGAAGGTCAGGCATCGCAACCGACACAATTGGACTCTCCTTGTGGATTTGGGATTTCGAAGAATGCACAGTTCTTTGCTGTGCTGCTTTTGCCAGCTTGAGTCTTTTCATTTTTCTAGCGAGAGGCTGAGTGCTTCCATCCTCATGTGAAGCTGAACCACTAGCCATGAACATAGGCCAGGGCCTCAGCCGTTCCTTGCCACTCCGTGTGGTAAATGGCATATTGGCAAGTTTACGCTTCTCCTCCGACAATTTTATTTTAGGTTTTGGAGTCCTTTTTTTTCTGATATTTGGTGTTTTGGATTTGACATGCTCTGTACTATGACATTGGGCATCGGCCTTGGCAGACGACGTTGCTGGCATTTCATCGTCTCGGCCATGACTAGTGGCAGCAGCTTCAGCACGAGGTGGAAGTGGATCTTGATCTTTCCCTAATTTTGGAACCTCAACATTTTTGTTCTCCATATTTTAATAGGCACAACTAAAAGGCACCTCAGGTAAACAATGGAGATGGATACTAGTATACAATTATGGACTGCCTGCCGACTGCAGACACAGAGGTAGCCACAGCCGTGAACTACCGTACTGTACTGTGTCTGCAGCTAATATAGACTGGTTGATAAAGAGAAGATGTCTATGTAACTATGTATGTATAAAGAAGACTGAAAAAAATCCACGGTTAGGTGGTATACAATTATGGACGGACTGCCTGCCGAGTGCAGACACAGAGGTAGCCACAGCCGTGAACTACCGTACTGTACTGTGTCTGCAGCTAATATAGACTGGTTGATAAAGAGAAGATGTCTATGTAACTATGTATGTATAAAGAAGAATGAAAAAAAACCACGGTTAGGTGGTATACAATTATGGACGGACTGCCTGCCGAGTGCAGACACAGAGGTAGCCACAGCCGTGAACTACCGTACTGTACTGTGTCTGCAGCTAATATAGACTGGTTGATAAAGAGAAGATGTCTATGTAACTATGTATGTATAAAGAAGAATGAAAAAAATCCACGGTTAGGTGGTATTACAATTATGGACGGACTGCCTGCCGAGTGCAGAGACACAGAGGTAGCCACAGCCGTGAACTACCGTACTGTGTCTGCTGCGACTGGATGATAAATGATATAAAAAATATATATATATCACTACTGCAGCCGGACAGGTATATATTATATATTATATAATGACGGACCTGCTGGACACTGTCTGTCAGCAGAATGAGTTTTATTTTTATAGAATAAAAAAAAAAAAAACACACAAGTGAAGTCACACGACGAGTGTTTAACTTTTTCAGGCAATCACAATATAAGTATACTACTAACTATACTGGTGGTCAGTGTGGTCAGGTCACTGGTCAGTCACACTGGCAGTGGCACTCCTGCAGCAAAAGTGTGCACTGTTTAATTTTAATATAATATGTACTCCTGGCTCCTGCTATAACCTATAACTGGCACTGCAGTAGTGCTCCCCAGTCTCCCCCACAATTATAAGCTGTGTGAGCTGAGCAGTCAGACAGATATATAATATATATAGATGATGCAGCACACTGGCCTGAGCCTGAGCAGTGCACACAGATATGGTATGTGACTGACTGAGTCACTGTGTGTATCGCTTTTTTCAGGCAGAGAACGGATATATTAAATAAACTGCACTGTGTGTCTGGTGGTCACTCACTATATAATATATTATGTACTCCTGGCTCCTGCTATAACCTATAACTGGCACTGCAGTAGTGCTCCCCAGTCTCCCCCACAATTATAAGCTGTGTGAGCTGAGCAGTCAGACAGATATATATAATATTATATATAGATAATAGATGATGCAGCACACTGGCCTGAGCCTGAGCAGTGCACACAGATATGGTATGTGACTGAGTCACTGTGTGCTGTGTATCGCTTTTTTCAGGCAGAGAACGGATTATAAAGTAAACTGCACTGTCCTCACTAGTAAACTCTCTCCACTCAGTCTCTACACTTCTACAGTAACAGTACTCCTCCTAGTCAGCTCCAGTAAATCTCTCTCAGTCTCTTATAATCTAAATGGAGAGGACGCCAGCCACGTCCTCTCCCTATCAATCTCAATGCACGTGTGAAAATGGCGGCGACGCGCGGCTCCTTATATAGAATCCGAGTCTCGTGATAGAATCCGAGCCTCGCGAGAATCCGACAGCGTCATGATGACGTTCGGGCGCGCTCGGGTTAACCGAGCAAGGCGGGAAGATCCGAGTCGCTCGGACCCGTGAAAAAAAACATGAAGTTCTGGCGGGTTCGGATTCAGAGAAACCGAACCCGCTCATCTCTAATTTCTATATAGCATCTCTACATCTGTTTGGTCATCACACCATTGCATCTCTTTATCACAGCTCTGCATCTCTCTATCACATCATTGCATCTCTTTATCACAGCTCTACATCTCTTTATCACACCATTGCATCTCTTTATCACAGCTCTACATCTCTTTATCACATCATTGCAGCTCTTTATCACAGCTCTACATCTCTTTATCACATCATTGCAGCTCTTTATCACAGCTCTACATCTCTTTATCACATCATTGCAGCTCTTTATCACAGCTCTACATCTCTCTATCACATCATTGCAGCTCTTTATCACAGCTCTACATCTCTTTATCACACCATTGCATCTCTTTATCACAGCTCTACATCTCTTTATCACATCATTGCAGCTCTTTATCACAGCTCTACATCTCTTTATCACATCATTGCAGCTCTTTATCACAGCTCTGCATCTTTTTATAACATCTTTGCTGCTCTTTATCACAGCTCAACAGCTCTTTACCACACCATTGCAGCTCTTTATCACAGCTCTACAGCTCTTTATCACACCATTGCAGCTCTTTATCACAGCTCTACAGCTCTTTATCACACCATTGCAGCTCTTTATCACAGCTCTACAGCTCTTTATCACACCACTGCATCTCTTTATCACGCCATTGCATCTCTTTAAAACACCATTGCATCTTTTTATCACAGCTCTGCATCTCTCTATCACATCATGGCATCTTCTCTTTATCACAGCCCTGCATCTCTTTATCACATCATTGCAGCTCTTTATCGCAGCTCTACAGTTCTTTATCACAGCCCTTATTCTCTTTATCACAGCTCTACAGCTCTTTATAATGCCATTGCATCTCTTTATCACAGCTCTACTGCTCTTTATCACACCATTGCATCCCTTTATCACAACTCTGCCTCTTTATGACATCATTGCATCTCTTTATCACAGCCCTTATTCTCTTTATCAGAGCTCTGCATCTCTTTATCACACCATTGTATCTCTATATCACACCTTTGCATCTCTTTAGCACAGTACTGCCTCTCTTTATCATACCATTGCATCTCTTTATCAGAGCTCTGCATCTCTTTTTCTCTTACGTCCTAGAGGATGCTGGGGACTCCGTAAGGACCATGCTGGGGACTCCGTAAGGACCATGGGGATAGACGGACTCCGCAGGAGACATGGGCACTTTAAGAAAGACTTTAGGTATGGGTGTGCACTGGCTCCTCCCTCTATGCCCTCCTCCAGACCTCAGTTTACTACTGTGCCCAGAGGAGACTGGGTGCATTACAGGGAGCTCTCCTGAGTTTCCTGAAAGAAAGTATATTTGTTAGGTTTTTTATTTTCAGGAAGCCTGCTGGCAACAGACTTCCTGCATCGAGGGACTGAGGGGAGAGAAACAGACCTACTTTAATTAGAGATGAGCGGGTTCGGTTCCTCTGAATCCGAACCCGCCCGAACTTCAGGTTTTTTACACGGGTCCGAGCAGGCTCGGATCTTCCCGCCTTGCTCGGCTAACTCGAGCGCGCCCGAACGTCATCATCATTCTGTCGGATTCTCGCGAGGCTCGGATTCTATCGCGAGACTCGGATTCTATATAAGGAGCCGCGCGTCGCCGCCATTTTCACACGTGCATTGAGAGTCATAGGGAGAGGACGTGGCTGGCGTCCTCTCCGTTTAGAGAAGAGAAAGACACAGTATTTTCGGGGAGCATTATTAGGAGGAGTACTACTGTATACTACTATAATACTACTTGCTGAAGTGATATTTTATTTATAGATTAGATAGTGTGACTGTAAGTGTATTATCTGACTTGTGGGGGAGACACTGACAGTGGGGAGCAGTTAGAGTCTGAGAGCAGGACTCAGGAGTACATATAACGTACAGTGCACACTTTTGCTGCCAGAGTCAGTGCCACACTGCCATTGTTGTGACCACACTGACCACCAGTATAATAATATATTTTGTGATTGTCTGCTTAGGCCTCGGAGTACTAGTTGCAAGTTGCAACGTGACCTGTCCTGAAGTAACCACCAGTTTAATAATCAATCACCACCAGTTTAATATATATATATATATATATATATATAATTGTATATAATATATATATATATTAGAGATGAGCGGGTTCGGTTTCTCTGAATCCGAACCCGCCAGAACTTCATGTTTTTTTTCACGGGTCCGAGCGACTCGGATCTTCCCGCCTTGCTCGGTTAACCCGAGCGCGCCCGAACGTCATCATGACGCTGTCGGATTCTCGCGAGGCTCGGATTCTATCGCGAGACTCGGATTCTATATAAGGAGCCGCGCGTCGCCGCCATTTTCACACGTGCATTGAGATTGATAGGGAGAGGACGTGGCTGGCGTCCTCTCCGTTTAGAATAGATTAGAGAGACACTTGATTTACTAATTTTGGGGAGCATTAGGAGTACTCAGTACAGTGCAGAGTTTTGCTGATAGTGACCACCAGTTTTATTTATAATCCGTTCTCTGCCTGAAAAAAGCGATACACAGCACACAGTGACTCAGTCACAACACATACCATATCTGTGTGCACTGCTCAGGCTCAGGCCAGTGTGCTGCATCATCTATTATCTATATATAATATTATATATATCTGTCTGACTGCTCAGCTCACACAGCTTATAATTGTGGGGGAGACTGGGGAGCACTACTGCAGTGCCAGTTATAGGTTATAGCAGGAGCCAGGAGTACATAATATATTATATAGTGAGTGACCACCAGACACACAGTGCAGTTTATTTAATATATCCGTTCTCTGCCTGAAAAAAGCGATACACACAGTGACTCAGTCAGTCACATACCATATCTGTGTGCACTGCTCAGGCTCAGGCCAGTGTGCTGCATCATCTATATATATTATATATCTGTCTGACTGCTCAGCTCACACAGCTTATAATTGTGGGGGAGACTGGGGAGCACTACTGCAGTGCCAGTTATAGGTTATAGCAGGAGCCAGGAGTACATAATATTATATTAAAATTAAACAGTGCACACTTTTGCTGCAGGAGTGCCACTGCCAGTGTGACTAGTGACCAGTGACCTGACCACCAGTATATATAATATTAGTAGTATACTATCTCTTTATCAACCAGTCTATATTAGCAGCAGACACAGTACAGTGCGGTAGTTCACGGCTGTGGCTACCTCTGTGTCGGCACTCGGCAGCCCGTCCATAATTGTATATACCACCTAACCGTGGTTTTTTTTTCTTTCTTTATACATACATACTAGTTACGAGTATACTATCTCTTTATCAACCAGTCTATATATTAGCAGCAGACACAGTACAGTGCGGTAGTTCACGGCTGTGGCTACCTCTGTGTCGGCACTCGGCAGCCCGTCCATAATTGTATATACCACCTAACCGTGGTTTTTTTTTCTTTCTTTATACATACATACTAGTTACGAGTATACTATCTCTTTATCAACCAGTCTATATATTAGCAGAAGACACAGTACAGTGCGGTAGTTCACGGCTGTGGCTACCTCTGTGTCGGCACTCGGCAGCCCGTCCATAATTGTATATACCACCTAACCGTGGTTTTTTTTTCTTTCTTTATACATACATACTAGTTACGAGTATACTATCTCTTTATCAACCAGTCTATATATTAGCAGCAGACACAGTACAGTGCGGTAGTTCACGGCTGTGGCTACCTCTGTGTCGGCACTCGGCAGCCCGTCCATAATTGTATATACCACCTAACCGTGGTTTTTTTTTCTTTCTTTATACATACATACTAGTTACGAGTATACTATCTCTTTATCAACCAGTCTATATATTAGCAGCAGACACAGTACAGTGCGGTAGTTCACGGCTGTGGCTACCTCTGTGTCGGCACTCGGCAGCCCGTCCATAATTGTATATACCACCTAACCGTGTTTTTTTTTTCTTTCTTTATACATACATACTAGTTACGAGTATACTATCTCTTTATCAACCAGTCTATATATTAGCAGCAGACACAGTACAGTGCGGTAGTTCACGGCTGTGGCTACCTCTGTGTCGGCACTCGGCAGCCCGTCCATAATTGTATATACCACCTAACCGTGGTTTTTTTTTCTTTCTTTATACATACATACTAGTTACGAGTATACTATCTCTTTATCAACCAGTCTATATATTAGCAGCAGACACAGTACAGTGCGGTAGTTCACGGCTGTGGCTACCTCTGTGTCGGCACTCGGCAGCCCGTCCATAATTGTATATACCACCTAACCGTGGTTTTTTTTTCTTTCTTTATACATACATACTAGTTACGAGTATACTATCTCTTTATCAACCAGTCTATATATTAGCAGCAGACACAGTACAGTGCGGTAGTTCACGGCTGTGGCTACCTCTGTGTCGGCACTCGGCAGCCCGTCCATAATTGTATATACCACCTAACCGTGTTTTTTTTTTCTTTCTTTATACATACATACTAGTTACGAGTATACTATCTCTTTATCAACCAGTCTATATTAGCAGCAGACACAGTACAGTGCGGTAGTTCACGGCTGTGGCTACCTCTGTGTCGGCACTCGGCAGCCCGTCCATAATTGTATATACCACCTAACCGTGGTTTTTTTTTCTTTCTTTATACATACATACTAGTTACGAGTATACTATCTCTTTATCAACCAGTCTATATATTAGCAGCAGACACAGTACAGTGCGGTAGTTCACGGCTGTGGCTACCTCTGTGTCGGCACTCGGCAGCCCGTCCATAATTGTATACTAGTATCCAATCCATCCATCTCCATTGTTTACCTGAGGTGCCTTTTAGTTGTGCCTATTAAAATATGGAGAACAAAAATGTTGAGGTTCCAAAATTAGGGAAAGATCAAGATCCACTTCCACCTCGTGCTGAAGCTGCTGCCACTAGTCATGGCCGAGACGATGAAATGCCAGCAACGTCGTCTGCCAAGGCCGATGCCCAATGTCATAGTACAGAGCATGTCAAATCCAAAACACCAAATATCAGTAAAAAAAGGACTCCAAAACCTAAAATAAAATTGTCGGAGGAGAAGCGTAAACTTGCCAATATGCCATTTACCACACGGAGTGGCAAGGAACGGCTGAGGCCCTGGCCTATGTTCATGGCTAGTGGTTCAGCTTCACATGAGGATGGAAGCACTCAGCCTCTCGCTAGAAAAATGAAAAGACTCAAGCTGGCAAAAGCAGCACAGCAAAGAACTGTGCATTCTTCGAAATCCCAAATCCACAAGGAGAGTCCAATTGTGTCGGTTGCGATGCCTGACCTTCCCAACACTGGACGTGAAGAGCATGCGCCTTCCACCATTTGCACGCCCCCTGCAAGTGCTGGAAGGAGCACCCGCAGTCCAGTTCCTGATAGTCAGATTGAAGATGTCAGTGTTGAAGTACACCAGGATGAGGAGGATATGGGTGTTGCTGGCGCTGGGGAGGAAATTGACCAGGAGGATTCTGATGGTGAGGTGGTTTGTTTAAGTCAGGCACCCGGGGAGACACCTGTTGTCCGTGGGAGGAATATGGCCGTTGACATGCCAGGTGAAAATACCAAAAAAATCAGCTCTTCGGTGTGGAGGTATTTCACCAGAAATGCGGACAACAGGTGTCAAGCCGTGTGTTCCCTTTGTCAAGCTGTAATAAGTAGGGGTAAGGACGTTAACCACCTCGGAACATCCTCCCTTATACGTCACCTGCAGCGCATTCATAATAAGTCAGTGACAAGTTCAAAAACTTTGGGTGACAGCGGAAGCAGTCCACTGACCAGTAAATCCCTTCCTCTTGTAACCAAGCTCACGCAAACCACCCCACCAACTCCCTCAGTGTCAATTTCCTCCTTCCCCAGGAATGCCAATAGTCCTGCAGGCCATGTCACTGGCAATTCTGACGAGTCCTCTCCTGCCTGGGATTCCTCCGATGCATCCTTGCGTGTAACGCCTACTGCTGCTGGCGCTGCTGTTGTTGCCGCTGGGAGTCGATGGTCATCCCAGAGGGGAAGTCGTAAGCCCACTTGTACTACTTCCAGTAAGCAATTGACTGTTCAACAGTCCTTTGCGAGGAAGATGAAATATCACAGCAGTCATCCTACTGCAAAGCGGATAACTGAGTCCTTGACAACTATGTTGGTGTTAGACGTGCGTCCGGTATCCGCCGTTAGTTCACAGGGAACTAGACAATTTATTGAGGCAGTGTGCCCCCGTTACCAAATACCATCTAGGTTCCACTTCTCTAGGCAGGCGATACCGAGAATGTACACGGACGTCAGAAAAAGACTCACCAGTGTCCTAAAAAATGCAGTTGTACCCAATGTCCACTTAACCACGGACATGTGGACAAGTGGAGCAGGGCAGGGTCAGGACTATATGACTGTGACAGCCCACTGGGTAGATGTATGGACTCCCGCCGCAAGAACAGCAGCGGCGGCACCAGTAGCAGCATCTCGCAAACGCCAACTCTTTCCTAGGCAGGCTACGCTTTGTATCACCGCTTTCCAGAATACGCACACAGCTGAAAACCTCTTACGGCAACTGAGGAAGATCATCGCGGAATGGCTTACCCCAATTGGACTCTCCTGTGGATTTGTGGCATCGGACAACGCCAGCAATATTGTGTGTGCATTAAATATGGGCAAATTCCAGCACGTCCCATGTTTTGCACATACCTTGAATTTGGTGGTGCGGAATTTTTTAAAAAACGACAGGGGCGTGCAAGAGATGCTGTCGGTGGCCAGAAAAATTGCGGGACACTTTCGGCGTACAGGCACCACGTACAGAAGACTGGAGCACCACCAAAAACTACTGAACCTGCCCTGCCATCATCTGAAGCAAGAAGTGGTAACGAGGTGGAATTCAACCCTCTATATGCTTCAGAGGTTGGAGGAGCAGCAAAAGGCCATTCAAGCCTATACAATTGAGCACGATATAGTAGGTGGAATGCACCTGTCTCAAGTGCAGTGGAGAATGATTTCAACGTTGTGCAAGGTTCTGATGCCCTTTGAACTTGCCACACGTGAAGTCAGTTCAGACACTGCCAGCCTGAGTCAGGTCATTCCCCTCATCAGGCTTTTGCAGAAGAAGCTGGAGGCATTGAAGAAGGAGCTAAAAGGGAGCGATTCCGCTAGGCATGTGGGACTTGTGGATGCAGCCCTTAATTCGCTTAACAAGGATTCACGGGTGGTCAATCTGTTGAAATCAGAGCACTACATTTTGGCCACCGTGCTCGATCCTAGATTTAAAGCCTACCTTGGATCTCTCTTTCCGGCAGACACAGGTCTGCTGGGGTTGAAAGACCTGCTGGTGACAAAATTGTCAAGTCAAGCGGAACGCGACCTGTCAACATCTCCTCCTTCACATTCTCCCGCAACTGGGGGTGCGAGGAAAAGGCTCAGAATTCCGAGCCCACCCGCTGGCGGTGATGCAGGGCAGTCTGGAGCGACTGCTGATGCTGACATCTGGTCCGGACTGAAGGACCTGACAACGATTACGGACATGTCGTCTACTGTCACTGCATATGATTCTCTCAACATTGATAGAATGGTGGAGGATTATATGAGTGACCGCATCCAAGTAGGCACGTCACACAGTCCGTACTTATACTGGCAGGAAAAAGAGGCAATTTGGAGGCCCTTGCACAAACTGGCTTTATTCTACCTAAGTTGCCCTCCCACAAGTCTGTACTCCGAAAGAGTGTTTAGTGCCGCCGCTCACCTTGTCAGCAATCGGCGTACGAGGTTACATCCAGAAAATGTGGAGAAGATGATGTTCATTAAAATGAATTATAATCAATTCCTCCGCGGAGACATTGACCAGCAGCAATTGCCTCCACAAAGTACACAGGGAGCTGAGATGGTGAACTCCAGTGGGGACGAATTGATAATCTGTGAGGAGGGGGATGTACACGGTGATATATCGGAGGGTGAAGATGAGGTGGACATCTTGCCTCTGTAGAGCCAGTTTGTGCAAGGAGAGATTAATTGCTTCTTTTTTGGGGGGGGTCCAAACCAACCCGTCATATCAGTCACAGTCGTGTGGCAGACCCTGTCACTGAAATGATGGGTTGGTTAAAGTGTGCATGTCCTGTTTTGTTTATACAACATAAGGGTGGGTGGGACTGGGAGGGCCCAAGGACAATTCCATCTTGCACCTCTTTTTTCTTTTCTTTTTCTTTGCATCATGTGCTGATTGGGGAGGGTTTTTTGGAAGGGACATCCTGCGTGACACTGCAGTGCCACTCCTAGATGGGCCCGGTGTTTGTGTCGGCCACTAGGGTCGCTAATCTTACTCACACAGTCAGCTACCTCATTGCGCCTCTTTTTTTCTTTGCGTCATGTGCTGTTTGGGGAGGGTTTTTTGGAAGGGACATCCTGCGTGACACTGCAGTGCCACTCCTAGATGGGCCCGGTGTTTGTGTCGGCCACTAGGGTCGCTAATCTTACTCACACAGCTACCTCATTGCGCCTCTTTTTTTCTTTGCGTCATGTGCTGTTTGGGGAGGGTTTTTTGGAAGGGACATCCTGCGTGACACTGCAGTGCCACTCCTAGATGGGCCCGGTGTTTGTGTCGGCCACTAGGGTCGCTTATCTTACTCACACAGCGACCTCGGTGCAAATTTTAGGACTAAAAATAATATTGTGAGGTGTGAGGTATTCAGAATAGACTGAAAATGAGTGGAAATTATGGTTTTTGAGGTTAATAATACTTTGGGATCAAAATGACCCCCAAATTCTATGATTTAAGCTGTTTTTTTAGTGTTTTTTGAAAAAAACACCCGAATCCAAAACACACCCGAATCCGACAAAAAAAATTCGGTGAGGTTTTGCCAAAACGCGTTCGAACCCAAAACACGGCCGCGGAACCGAACCCAAAACCAAAACACAAAACCCGAAAAATTTCAGGCGCTCATCTCTAATATATATATAATATTGTATACCACCTACCCGTGGTTTTTTTTTTTTTCATTCTTCTTTATACATACTACTATAGTAGCTTACTGTAGCAGTCTGCGGTGCTGTGCTGACCTGACAGTGTCCAGCAGGTCCGTCATCAGTCATTACATAATAAATATATATAGTACCTGTCCGGCTGCAGTACTAGTGATATTATATTGATTTCATCTCATTATCAATAATTTATCATCCAGTCTAGACTCTATATTAGCAGCAGACACAGTACGTTAGTCCACGGCTGTAGCTACCTCTGTGTCGGCACTCGGCAGTCCATCCATAATTGTTTACCACCTACCCGTGTTTTTTTTTTTCTTTCTTCTTTGTACATACTACTATAGACTGAGTATAGTAGCTTACTGTAGCAGTCTGCGGTGCTGCTGAGCTGACAGTGTCCAGCAGGTCCGTCATCAGTCATCATTACCTAATAAATATATTATCTACCTGTCCGGCTGCAGTACTAGTGATATTATATATACATACATATATATATTGATTTCATCTCATTATCAATCATCCAGTCTATATTAGCAGCAGACACAGTACGTTAGTCCACGGCTGTAGCTACCTCTGTGTCGGCACTCGGCAGTCCATCCATAATTGTATACCACCTACCCGTGGTTTTTTTTTTCTTTCTTCTTTGTATATACTACTATAGTATAGTAGCTTACTGTAGCAGTCTGCGGTGCTGCTGAGCTGACAGTGTCCAGCAGGTCCGTCATCAGTCATCATTACCTAATAAATATATTATCTACCTGTCCGGCTGCAGTACTAGTGATATTATATATACATACATATATATATTGATTTCATCTCATTATCAATCATCCAGTCTATATTAGCAGCAGACACAGTACGTTAGTCCACGGCTGTAGCTACCTCTGTGTCGGCACTCGGCAGTCCATCCATAATTGTATATCACCTACCCGTTGTTTTTTTTTTTTCTTTCTTCTTTGTACATACTACTATAGTATAGTAGCTTACTGTAGCAGTCTGCGGTGCTGCTGAGCTGACAGTGTCCAGCAGGTCCGTCATCAGTCATCATTACCTAATAAATATATTATCTACCTGTCCGGCTGCAGTACTAGTGATATTATATATACATACATATATATATTGATTTCATCTCATTATCAATCATCCAGTCTATATTAGCAGCAGACACAGTACGTTAGTCCACGGCTGTAGCTACCTCTGTGTCGGCACTCGGCAGTCCATCCATAATTGTATATACCCGTGGGTTTTTTTTTCTTTCTTCTTTGTACATACTACTATAGTATAGTAGCTTACTGTAGCAGTCTGCGGTGCTGCTGAGCTGACAGTGTCCAGCAGGTCCGTCATCAGTCATCATTACCTAATAAATATATTATCTACCTGTCCGGCTGCAGTACTAGTGATATTATATATACATACATATATATATTGATTTCATCTCATTATCAATCATCCAGTCTATATTAGCAGCAGACACAGTACGTTAGTCCACGGCTGTAGCTACCTCTGTGTCGGCACTCGGCAGTCCATCCATAATTGTATACCACCTACCCGTGGTTTTTTTTCTCTTTCTTCTTTGTACATACTACTATAGTATAGTAGCTTACTGTAGCAGTCTGCGGTGCTGCTGAGCTGACAGTGTCCAGCAGGTCCGTCATCAGTCATCATTACCTAATAAATATATTATCTACCTGTCCGGCTGCAGTACTAGTGATATTATATATACATACATATATATATTGATTTCATCTCATTATCAATCATCCAGTCTATATTAGCAGCAGACACAGTACGTTAGTCCATGGCTGTAGCTACCTCTGTGTCGGCACTCGGCAGTCCATCCATAATTGTATACCACCTACCCGTGGTTTTTTTTTTTCTTTCTTCTTTGTACATACTACTATAGTATAGTAGCTTACTGTAGCAGTCTGCGGTGCTGCTGAGCTGACAGTGTCCAGCAGGTCCGTCATCAGTCATCATTACCTAATAAATATATTATCTACCTGTCCGGCTGCAGTACTAGTGATATTATATATACATACATATATATATTGATTTCATCTCATTATCAATCATCCAGTCTATATTAGCAGCAGACACAGTACGTTAGTCCACGGCTGTAGCTACCTCTGTGTCGGCACTCGGCAGTCCATCCATAAGTATACTAGTATCCATCCATCTCCATTGTTTACCTGAGGTGCCTTTTAGTTGTGCCTATTAAAATATGGAGAACAAAAATGTTGAGGTTCCAAAATTAGGGAAAGATCAAGATCCACTTCCACCTCGTGCTGAAGCTGCTGCCACTAGTCATGGCCGAGACGATGAAATGCCAGCAACGTCGTCTGCCAAGGCCGATGCCCAATGGCATAGTACAGAGCATGTCAAATCCAAAACACCAAATATCAGTAAAAAAAGGACTCCAAAACCAAAAATAAAATTGTCGGAGGAGAAGCGTAAACTTGCCAATATGCCATTTACCACACGGAGTGGCAAGGAACGGCTGAGGCCCTGGCCTATGTTCATGGCTAGTGGTTCAGCTTCACAGGAGGATGGAAGCACTCAGCCTCTCGCTAGAAAACTGAAAAGACTCAAGCTGGCAAAAGCACCGCAAAGAACTGTGCGTTCTTCGAAATCCCAAATCCACAAGGAGAGTCCAATTGTGTCGGTTGCGATGCCTGACCTTCCCAACACTGGACGTGAAGAGCATGCGCCTTCCACCATTTGCACGCCCCCTGCAAGTGCTGGAAGGAGCACCCGCAGTCCAGTTCCTGATAGTCAGATTGAAAATGTCAGTGTTGAAGTACACCAGGATGAGGAGGATATGGGTGTTGCTGGCGCTGGGGAGGAAATTGACAAGGAGGATTCTGATGGTGAGGTGGTTTGTTTAAGTCAGGCACCCGGGGAGACACCTGTTGTCCGTGGGAGGAATAGGGCCGTTGACATGCCTGGTGAAAATACCAAAAAAATCAGCTCTTCGGTGTGGAAGTATTTCAACAGAAATGCGGACAACATTTGTCAAGCCGTGTGTTGCCTTTGTCAAGCTGTAATAAGTAGGGGTTAGGACGTTAACCACCTCGGAACATCCTCCCTTATACGTCACCTGCAGCGCATTCATAATAAGTCAGTGACAAGTTCAAAAACTTTGGGTGACAGCGGAAGCAGTCCACTGACCAGTAAATCCCTTCCTCTTGTAACCAAGCTCACGCAAACCACCCCACCACCAACTCCCTCAGTGTCAATTTCCTCCTTCCCCAGGAATGCCAATAGTCCTGCAGGCCATGTCACTGGCAATTCTGACGAGTCCTCTCCTGCCTGGGATTCCTCCGATGCATCCTTGCGTGTAACGCCTACTGCTGCTGGCGCTGCTGTTGTTGCTGCTGGGAGTCGATGGTCATCCCAGAGGGGAAGTCGGAAGACCACTTGTACTACTTCCAGTAAGCAATTGACTGTCCAACAGTCCTTTGCGAGGAAGATGAAATATCACAGCAGTCATCCTGCTGCAAAGCGGATAACTGAGGCCTTGGCATCCTGGGTGGTGAGAAACATGGTTCCAGTATCCATCATTACTGCAGAGCCAACTAGAGACTTGTTGGAGGTACTGTGTCCCCGGTACCAAATACCATCTAGGTTCCATTTCTCTAGGCAGGCGATACCGAAAATGTACACAGACCTCAGAAAAAGAGTCACCGGTGTCCTAAAAAATGCAGCTGTACCCAATGTCCACTTAACCACGGACATGTGGACAAGTGGAGCAGGGCAGGGTCAGGACTATATGACTGTGACAGCCCACTGGGTAGATGTATGGACTCCCGCCGCAAGAACAGCAGCGGCGGCACCAGTAGCAGCATCTCGCAAACGACAACTCTTTCCTAGGCAGGCTACGCTTTGTATCACCGCTTTCCAGAATACGCACACAGCTGAAAACCTCTTACGGCAACTGAGGAAGATCATCGCGGAATGGCTTACCCCAATTGGACTCTCCTGTGGATTTGTGGCATCGGACAACGCCAGCAATATTGTGTGTGCATTAAATCTGGGCAAATTCCAGCACGTCCCATGTTTTGCACATACCTTGAATTTGGTGGTGCAGAATTTTTTAAAAAACGACAGGGGCGTGCAAGAGATGCTGTCGGTGGCCAGAAGAATTGCGGGACACTTTCGGCGTACAGGCACCACATACAGAAGACTGGAGCACCACCAAAAACTACTGAACCTGCCCTGCCATCATCTGAAGCAAGAAGTGGTAACGAGGTGGAATTCAACCCTCTATATGCTTCAGAGGTTGGAGGAGCAGCAAAAGGCCATTCAAGCCTATACAATTGAGCACGATATAGGAGGTGGAATGCACCTGTCTCAAGTGCAGTGGAGAATGATTTCAACGTTGTGCAAGGTTCTGATGCCCTTTGAACTTGCCACACGTGAAGTCAGTTCAGACACTGCCAGCCTGAGTCAGGTCATTCCCCTCATCAGGCTTTTGCAGAAGAAGCTGGAGACATTGAAGGAGGAGCTAACACGGAGCGATTCCGCTAGGCATGTGGGACTTGTGGATGGAGCCCTTAATTCGCTTAACAAGGATTCACGGGTGGTCAATCTGTTGAAATCAGAGCACTACATTTTGGCCACCGTGCTCGATCCTAGATTTAAAGCCTACCTTGGATCTCTCTTTCCGGCAGACACAAGTCTGCTGGGGTTGAAAGACCTGCTGGTGAGAAAATTGTCAAGTCAAGCGGAACGCGACCTGTCAACATCTCCTCCTTCACATTCTCCCGCAACTGGGGGTGCGAGGAAAAGGCTCAGAACTCCGAGCCCACCCGCTGGCGGTGATGCAGGGCAGTCTGGAGCGACTGCTGATGCTGACATCTGGTCCGGACTGAAGGACCTGACAACGATTACGGACATGTCGTCTACTGTCACTGCATATGATTCTCTCACCATTGAAAGAATGGTGGAGGATTATATGAGTGACCGCATCCAAGTAGGCACGTCACACAGTCCGTACTTATACTGGCAGGAAAAAGAGGCAATTTGGAGGCCCTTGCACAAACTGGCTTTATTCTACCTAAGTTGCCCTCCCACAAGTGTGTACTCCGAAAGAGTGTTTAGTGCCGCCGCTCACCTTGTCAGCAATCGGCGTACGAGGTTACATCCAGAAAATGTGGAGAAGATGATGTTCATTAAAATGAATTATAATCAATTCCTCCGTGGAGACATTGACCAGCAGCAATTGCCTCCACAAAGTACACAGGGAGCTGAGATGGTGGATTCCAGTGGGGACGAATTGATAATCTGTGAGGAGGGGGATGTACACGGTGATATATCGGAGGATGATGATGAGGTGGACATCTTGCCTCTGTAGAGCCAGTTTGTGCAAGGAGAGATTAATTGCTTCTTTTTTGGTGGGGGTCCAAACCAACCCGTCATTTCAGTCACAGTCGTGTGGCAGACCCTGTCACTGAAATGATGGCTTGGTTAAAGTGTGCATGTCCTGTTTATACAACATAAGGGTGGGTGGGAGGGCCCAAGGACAATTCCATCTTGCACCTCTTTTTTCTTTAATTTTTCTTTGCGTCATGTGCTGTTTGGGGAGGGTTTTTTGGAAGGGACATCCTGCGTGACACTGCAGTGCCACTCCTAGATGGGCCCGGTGTTTGTGTCGGCCACTAGGGTCGCTTATCTTACTCACACAGCTACCTCATTGCGCCTCTTTTTTTCTTTGCGTCATGTGCTGTTTGGGGAGGGTTTTTTGGAAGGGACATCCTGCGTGACACTGCAGTGCCACTCCTAGATGGGCCCGGTGTTTGTGTCGGCCACTAGGGTCGCTTATCTTACTCACACAGCTACCTCATTGCGCCTCTTTTTTTCTTTGCGTCATGTGCTGTTTGGGGAGGGTTTTTTGGAAGGGACATCCTGCGTGACACTGCAGTGCCACTCCTAGATGGGCCCGGTGTTTGTGTCGGCCACTAGGGTCGCTTATCTTACTCACACAGCTACCTCATTGCGCCTCTTTTTTTCTTTGCGTCATGTGCTGTTTGGGGAGGGTTTTTTGAAAGGGACATCCTGCGTGACACTGCAGTGCCACTCCTAGATGGGCCCGGTGTTTGTGTCGGCCACTAGGGTCGCTTATCTTACTCACACAGCTACCTCATTGCGCCTCTTTTTTTCTTTGCGTCATGTGCTGTTTGGGGAGGGTTTTTTGGAAGGGACATCCTGCGTGACACTGCAGTGCCACTCCTAGATGGGCCCGGTGTTTGTGTCGGCCACTAGGGTCGCTTATCTTACTCACACAGCTACCTCATTGCGCCTCTTTTTTTCTTTGCGTCATGTGCTGTTTGGGGAGGGTTTTTTGGAAGGGACATCCTGCGTGACACTGCAGTGACACTCCTAGATGGGCCCGGTGTTTGTGTCGGCCACTAGGGTCGCTTATCTTACTCACACAGCTACCTTATTGCACCTCTTTTTTTCTTTGCGTCATGTGCTGTTTGGGGAGGGTTTTTGGAAGGGACATCCTGCGTGACACTGCAGTGACACTCCTAGATGGGCCCGGTGTTTGTGTCGGCCACTAGGGTCGCTTAGCTTAGTCATCCAGCGACCTAGGTGCAAATTTTAGGACTAAAAATAATATTGTGAGGTGTGAGGTATTCAGAATAGACTAAAAAATGAGTGTAAATTATGGTTTTTGAGGTTAATAATACTTTGGGATCAAAATGACCCCCAAATTCTATGATTTAAGCTGTTTTTTAGTGTTTTTTGAAAAAAACACCCGAATCCAAAACACACCCGAATCCGACAAAAAAAATTCGGTGAGGTTTTGCCAAAACGCGGTCGAACCCAAAACACGGCCGCGGAACCGAACCCAAAACCAAAACACAAAACCCGAAAAATTTCCGGCGCTCATCTCTAACTTTAATGTTAGGCTCTGTTTCTTAGGCTACTGGACACCATTAGCTCCAGAGGGATCGGTACGCAGGTCTCCCCCTCGCCGTCCGTCCCATAGCCGCGCCGCCGTCCTCCTTGCAGAGCCGGCACTGGCGTGCGCAGCACATTTTATTAGGGGGTGCACCGTCGGAGGGGTGTGTCTAGCACCACCTTTTGGGCGTGTCTAGCACCATCTATTGATGGTCAACGCATATAAAATATCCACCTTTGTACCAATCCTAATAAAGCAGATACATTGTCAGATGTTGTGGTGTGCACCAAACACCCCTGATGGCACTCATGCAATTACAGTGCTCCTCCTCAGCCTGGTCTGGCTCCCCCTCTCTTTCCCCTGCAAGCTGCAGCAGCTTACTTACAAGTCAGTCACTCACTGACACTGACAGTCGCAGACTAGTTACTGATGCTGCTGGAAAAACGAGTGACGTGTCAAAGCTGCTGCCGGCCATCTGCCAGTATTGAATTTGTCTTCCTAAGAGGAACGCTGGCTGCATGCTGCTCCTCATCAGTGGCTGGCGTTGGCATAGCATAGAAGGAGAGAGGCGTGCGTGTGACGGATGGACGTGCGAGCAGCATGACGTTATCACATCACATCACACTGTTTTTGTACATGGAGGTGGAGCTGGGAATTTGAAAGCCGGTGGCAGTGGCACCCTTGATTAACCCAGGCGTCCGGTCAGTAATGCAGTCCTGCAGGGTGCAACGCAGAGGGGACAGTAATCAGCCTGCTCGGCAATCGCTGCATCAGGCATGTGAGATCGGGGTGCCAGACATTAGGGGGTGCCTGTGCGCACCAGGCACCCCCCCTGCGCACACCTATAAGAGCCGGAAGATAGAAGCCGGGTGAGTATGAGAAGAAAGAAGACTTCAGAGGCGGCAGAAGACTTTAGATCTTCACTGAGGTAACGCACAGCAGTAGCGCTGTGCGCCATTGCTACCACACAGCACACACAAACGGCAGTCACTGTGAGGGTGCAGGGCGCAGGGGGGGCACCCTGGGCAGCAATAAACCTCGTTTTCTGGCAAAAGTATATATATACAGCTGGGCACTGTATATATAAAGAGCCCCAGCCAGGTTTTTAGATATTTGAGCGGGACAGAAGCCCGCCCCGAGGGGGCGGGGCTTCTTCCTCAGCACTCACCAGCGCCATTTTCTCCACAGCACAGCGCTGAGAGGAAGCTCCCCGGACTCTCCCCTGCTTATCCACGGTGAAAGAGGGTTTTAAAGAAGGGGGGGCACATATTTGGCGAAAAATACATACAGCGCTATCTAGGTAAACATATTGTGTGTGTGTTTTCCTGGGTCATATAGCGCTGGGTGTGTGCTGGCATACTCTCTCTCTGTCTCTCCAAAGGGCCTTGTGGGGGAACTATCTTCAGATAAGAGGATTCCCTGGGTGTGTGGTGTGTCGGTACGCGTGTGTCGACATGTCTGAGGTAGAAGGCTTTCCTAGGGAGGAGGAGGAGCAAATGAATGTGGTGTCTCCGTCGACAACGCCGACACCTGACTGGATGGATATGTGGAATGTTACTTTTAAGTGCTAATGTAAATTTATTGCACAAAAGATTAGACAAGGCGGAAGCTAGGGAACAGCCAGGGAGTCAACCCATGTCTGTCCCTATGTCGCAGGGACCTTCGGGGTCTCAAAAGCGCCCACTATCCCAAATAGTAGACACAGATACCGACACGGATTCTGACTCCAGTGTCGACTACTATGATGCAAAGTTACAGCCAAAAGTGGCTAAATGTATTCGATATATGATTATTGCAATAAAAGATGTTTTGCATATCACAGAGGAACCCCCTGTCCCTGACACGAGGGTACACATGTATAAGGGAAAGAAGCCTGGGGTAACCTTTCCCCCCTCTCATGAGCTGAACGAGTTATGTGAAAAAGCTTGGGAATCTCCAGACAAAAAACTGCAGATTCCCAAAAGGATTCTTATGGCGTATCCTTTCCCGCCAACGGACAGGATACGGTGGGAATCCTCCCCTAGGGTGGACAAAGCGTTGACACGCTTATCCAAAAAGGTAGCGCTGCCATCCCAAGATACGGCTACCCTCAGGGATCCTGCTGATCGCAAGCAGGAGGTTACCTTGAAGTCCATTTACACACATTCGGGTACCTTACTCAGACCGGCTATTGCGTCGGCTTGGGTGTGTAGCGCTGTAGCAGCATGGACAGATACCTTATCAGCGGAAATTGAAACCCTGGATAAGGATACCATCTTATTGACCCTAGGACATATAAAAGATGCTGTCTTATATATGAGAGATGCTCAAAGAGACATTGGTCTACTGGGTTCTAGAATCACCGCTATGTCGATTTCTGCTAGACGAGTCCTATGGACCTGGCAGTGGACAGGTGATGCCGACTCAAAGAGGCATATGGAGGTTTTACCCTACAAGGGTGAGGAATTGTTTGTGGAAGGTCTCTCGGACCTGGTCTCCACAGCTACAGCTGGTAAATCAAATTTTTTGCCTTATATTCCCTCACAGCCTAAGAAAGCACCACATTATCAAATGCAGTCCTTTCGGTCACAAAGAAACAAGAGAGTACGAGGTGCGTCCTTTCTTGCCAGAGGTAAGGGCAGAGGGAAAAAGCTGCACAACACAGCTAGTTCCCAGGAACAGAAGTCCTCCCCGGCCTCTACAAAATCCACTGCATGACACTGGGGCTCCGCTAAGGGAGTCAGCCCCAGTGGGGGCACGTCTTCGAATTTTCAGCCACATCTGGGTTCACTCATGGGTGGATCCCTGGGCAATAGAAATTGTTTCCCAGGGTTACAAGCTGGAATTCGAAGAGGTGCCTCCTCGCCGGTTTTTCAAATCGGCCCTGCCGACTTCTCCCCCAGAAAGGGAGATAGTGTTAAATGCAATTCACAAATTGTATCTTCAACAGGTGGTGGTCAAAGTTCCCCTACTTCAACAAGGGAGGAGATATTACTCAACCCTGTTTGTAGTCCTGAAACCGGATGGTTCGGTCAGACCCATTCTAAATTTAAAATCCCTGAACCTATACTTGAAAAGGTTCAAGTTTAAGATGGAATCGCTCAGGGCGGTCATCGCCAGCCTGGAAGGGGGGGATTTTATGGTATCTCTGGACATAAAGGATGCATACCTTCATGTTCCCATATATCCACCTCATCAGGCGTACCTGAGATTTGCGGTACAGGATTGTCATTACCAATTTCAGACGTTGCCGTTTGGGCTTTCCACGGCCCCGAGAATTTTCACCAAGGTAATGGCGGAAATGATGGTGCTCCTGCGCAAGCAGGGAGTCACAATTATCCCGTACTTGGACGATCTCCTCATAAAAGCGAGATCACGAGAGCAGTTACTGAACAGTGTGTCACTTTCACTGAAAGTGTTACAGCAACACGGCTGGATTCTCAATATTCCGAAGTCGCATCTGGTTCCCACGACTCGTCTGACCTTCTTGGGCATGATTCTGGATACGGACCAGAAAAGGGTTTATCTTCCAATGGAAAAGGCTCAAGAACTCATGACTCTGGTCAGGAACCTATTGAAACCAAAACAGGTGTCAGTGCATCACTGCACTCGAGTCCTGGAAAAGATGGTGGCATCTTACGAGGCCATTCCATTCGGCAGGTTCCATGCGAGGACGTTCCAATGGGACCTACTGGACAAGTGGTCCGGGTCACATCTAGAGATTCATCAGTTGATCACCCTGTCCCCCAGGGCCAGGGTATCTCTCCTGTGGTGGCTGCAGAGTGCTCACCTTCTAGAGGGTCGCAGGTTCGGCATTCAGGACTGGGTTCTGGTTACCACGGACGCGAGCCTCCGAGGTTGGGGAGCAGTCACACAAGGAAGAAACTCCCAGGGTCTTTGGTCAAGTCAAGAGACTTGTCTTCACATCAACGTCCTGGAGCTGATGGCCATATACAACGCCCTTCGTCAAGCGGAGACCTTGCTTCGCGACTTACCAGTTCTGATCCAGTCAGACAACATCACCGCAGTGGCTCATGTAAACCGCCAGGGCGGCACAAGGAGCAGAGTGGCAATGGCGGAAGCCACCAGGATTCTTTGCTGGGCAGAAAATCATGTAAGCGCATTGTCAGCAGTGTTCATTCTGGGAGTGGACAACTGGGAAGCAGACTTCCTCAGCAGACACGACTTGCATCCAGGAGAGTGGGGACTTCATCAGGAAGTCTTCGCACAGATTGCAAGCCAGTGGGGACTGCCCCAGATAGACATGATGGCGTCCCGCCTCAACAAAAGCTGCAGAGGTATTGCGCCAGGTCAAGAGACCCTCAGGCGGTAGCTGTGGACGCCCTAGTGACACCGTGGGTGTTCCAGTTGGTCTATGTGTTTCCTCCTCTTCCTCTCATCCCAAAGGTGTTGAGAATAATAAGAAAAAGAGGAGTACAGACAATTCTCATTGTTCCAGACTGGCCACGAAGGGCCTGGTATCCGGATCTGCAGGAGATGCTCACAGAAGATCCGTGGCCTCTTCCTCTAAGACAGGACCTGTTGCAACAGGGGCCCTGTCTGTCCCAAGACTTACCGCGGCTGCGTTTGACGGCATGGCGGTTGAACACCGGATCCTAGCGGAAAAGGGCATTCTGGATGAGGTCATTCCTACTCTGATAAAGGCTAGGAAGGACGTGACAGCAAAACATTATCACCGTATATGGCGAAAATATGTTTCTTGGTGTGAGGCCAGGAATACTCCTACGGAAGAATTCCATCTGGGCCGTTTCCTTCACTTCCTACAAACTGGAGTGAATTTGGGCCTAAAATTAGGCTCCATTAAGGTTCAGATTTCGGCCTTATCCATTTTCTTTCAAAAAGAATTGGCTTCTCTCCCAGAAGTACAGACTTTTGTGAAGGGAGTGCTGCATATTCAGCCTCCTTTTGTACCTCCGGTGGCGCCTTGGGACCTTAACGTGGTGTTGCGTTTCCTTAAGTCGCACTGGTTTGAACCACTTAAAACGGTGGAGTTAAAATATCTCACTTGGAAGGTAGTCATGTTGTTAGCCTTGGCTTCGGCTAGGCGAGTGTCGGAATTGGCGGCTTTGTCTCATAAAAGCCCCTATCTAGTTTTCCATATGGATAGAGCGGAATTGCGGACCCGTCCTCAATTTTTGCCTAAGGTGGTGTCATCTTTTCATATGAACCAACCTATTGTGGTGCCTGTGGCTACATGAGACTTGGAGGATTCCGCGTCCCTTGATGTGGTCAGGGCTTTGAAAATTTACGTGGCCAGAATGGCTAGAGTCAGAAAAAACAGAAGCACTGTTTGTCCTGTATGCAGCCAATAAGGTTGGCGCTCCTGCTTCAAAGCAGACTATTGCTTGCTGGATCTGTAACACGATTCAGCAGGCGCATGTGAAGGCTGGATTGCCGTTACCAAAATCGGTCAAGGCCCATTCCACTGGGAAGGTGGGCTCTTCTTGGGCGGCTGCCCGAGGCGTCTCGGCACTACAGCTGTGCCGAGCTGCTACTTGGTCGGGTTCAAACACCTTTGCAAAGTTCTATAAGTTTGATACCCTGACTGAGGAGGACCTCCTGTTTGCTCAATCGGTGCTGCAGAGTCATCCGCACTCTCCCGCCCGTTTGGGAGCTTTGGTATAATCCCCATGGTCCTTACGGAGTCCCCAGCATCCTCTAGGACGTAAGAGAAAATAAGATTTTAAACCTACCGGTAAATCTTTTTTTCGTAGTCCGTAGAGGATGCTGGGCGCCCGTCCCAAGTGCGGACTACTTCTGCAAGACTTGTATATAGTTTTGCTTACATAAGGGTTATGTTATTGTTTTCATCGGTCTCCGACTGATGCTATGTTGTTTTTTCATACTGTTAACTGGTTAGTTTATCACAAGTTATACGGTGTGAATGGTGTGGGCTGGTATGAATCTTGCCCTTGGTTTAACAAAAATCCTTTCCTCATACTGTCCGTCTCCTCTGGGCACAGTTTCTCTAACTGAGGTCTGGAGGAGCGGCATAGAGGGAGGAGCCAGTGCACACCCATACCTAAAGTCTTTCTTAAAGTGCCCATGTCTCCTGCGGAGGCCGTCTATCCCCATGGTCCTTACGGAGTCCCCAGCATGGTCCTTACGGAGTCCCCAGCATCCTCTACGCAGGGCCGGATTAACAATGGGGCTGATGGAGCTGCAGCTCCAGGCCCACTAGCAAAATAGGCCCACGGCATCTGCATACTACTGTGCTACTGTAAACAGGAAAACAAAATTCCTGCTACAACAGCCTGCCAGTGACGCCGCGGTCTGGTGGGCACAGCTGCAGAGCCAACCCAGGAGCACCTCTATTTACAGCCGGCTGCAGGGAACTGGGAGGATCCAGCGGCACTAGGACCAAGCAGCACTGCTCTGCTGCTGCGGACACCGCCGCACAGCGCACAGTGTAAAAATCAAGGGATGATGGGAGGGGACCGGTGTCGGCACTACAGTGTACGCGGCTAATACGGCACAATGAGAACGTTGCCAGGAAGCCTGCATCACAGCCGACCCGGAAGCCCCAGCTCTGGCGGCTCCCGCGGAGTTCCTGTTGTAGCCGTAGCTTCCTCCAGATGCCGGGCGGGCCGCGGCTGCGCGCTGATTGGCGGTCTCCAAAGGCTGGGTTTGCCCTGAAACTATCACTGTGTGCTGGTAGGTCCCCGGAGCACCCGATTCGTGAGCCAGAGCTGCCTTCTGCCAGTGACAGGTAAACATAACCCAGTACAATTGACAATGCTTCCTGCAATCCCCCCTCCCCCATAAACAGTCTAATCCCTTCTCCTCCCCCAGTCACCACGCTAATCCCCCTCCTCCCTCTGTCACCAGGCTCACCCACCCCTCTCACCAGACTAATCCCCCCCTCCTCCCTCTGTCACCAGCCTCACCCACCCCTTTTACCAGACTAATCCCCCTCCTCGCCGTCACCAGGCTCACCCACCCTCTCACCAGACTAATCCCCCCCCATCCTCCCTCTGTCTCCAGCCTCACCCACTCCTTTTACCAGACTAATCCCCCTCCTCCCCGTCACCAGGCTCACCCACCCCTCTCACCAGACTAATCCCCCCTCCTCTCCCTGTCACCAGGCTAATTCCCCCTCCTAATCCTGTCACCAGGCTAATCTCGTTCCTCCTCCTGTCAGCATGCCAAACCCTCCCTCACCAAACTAACCCCCCTCCTCCCCGTCACCAGGCCAACCCCCCTCACCAGCCTAATTCCCCTGTCTAGCCAATGTTCGTCCTCCCATCCACCGTGTGCCTCCCATCTTCCCCTGTTCTTTCACCTGTCTCCCCCTCCCTTCTTCCTCCTATCTTCCCCTGATCTTCCACCTGTCTTCCACCTGTCTTCCTCCTTCTTCCCGTTTCCCTCCCATCTCCTACTGTTTTTCAAAAGAAAGGGAAATATCAGGGTATTTTTCAGGTGCTTGTTATGGTCTGTTCTGTATAGCAGCTACCACATACGGGAATAGTTAGTCCCACAATTTTTTTTTTACAATAGACAAGCTTGGCAGCGCTGATAATTTAAACAATTCAATAATACGTGGATAGATAAAAATAAAATGTAATGTAAAAATGTTTGAAAAACATACATTGTATGCATATAGCAGGGTTTAAAACATCAATCATATGATAAACTGCAATAAGTAATCCTGCCCAACCGTCCATACAGAGTAATTTGTCCGTTCCTATGATGACTCCTTTTGTGTAAATCTTGGACAAGCTCCTAGATATGCACTGGCCCTTTACAGTGCCATAACTAGGCGTTTTAGCGCTGTGTGCAAGAAACCGCATCAGCGCCCCCCCCCCTACTGAAAACAGGGCCAGTGCGCGCCGTAGGTGCGTGTCAAAAATAAAGGGGCGTGGCTTCATGGGGAAGGGTTGTGGCCACAAAATAATATCAATTCATATTATGCTGCACAGTAGTCTCCATTATTCAGATTACGCCACACAGTAGTGCCACTTACACACACTACACCAGGTGGAGCCCCTGTCATACATTACACCAAGTAAAGTACGTTTTACACATTACGGCAGATAGAGTCCCCTTTTACCCCCCTCCCACAGTTTAACTCTAACCCCCTCTCCCACAGCCTAACCCTAATCCCCCCTCCCACAGCCTAACTGTAACCCTCCCCTACATACTTAAGTTCGGAATTCCGGTATCAGCATTCTGACAGGTGTCGTGATTCTGGCTCCGGTCTTCTGACCGCCGGCATCCCATCCATTGGGATGCCAACTACCTCCCACTCACTGCACTTCACCCCCTTCAATGTCCTGCTCACAGTACTCCCCCACAGGCCCCTTAAATGTCCACACCGCAGTACTCTCATATAGAGATGAGCGGGTTCGGTTCCTCGGAAACCGAACCCGCCCGAACTTCATGTTTTTTTACACGGGTCCGAGCGACTCGGATCTTCCCGCCTTGCTCGGTTAACCCGAGCGCGCCCGAACGTCATCATCCCGCTGTCGGATTCTCGCGAGGCTCGGATTCTATCGCGAGACTCAGATTCTATATAAGGAGCCGCGCGTCGCCGCCATTTTCACACGTGCATTGAGATTCATAGGGAGAGGACGTGGCTGGCGTCCTCTCCGTTTATAGAGAAGAGAAGAAGAGAGTGAGACTAGAGTAGAGAGAGACACAGTAGTAATTTTGGGGAGCATTAGGAGGAGTACTACTACTTGCTGAAGTGATAGATAGATAGTGTGACTGTATAATGTATATCTGACTTGTGGGGGAGACACTGACAGTGGGGAGCAGTTAGAGTCTGAGAGCAGGACTCAGGAGTACATATAACGTACAGTGCACACTTTTGCTGCCAGAGTGCCACACTGCCATTGTGACCACACTGACCACCAGTATAATATATATTGTGATTGTCTGCTTAGGAGTACTACTTGCAAGTTGCTGATAGTGTGACCAGTGACCTGACCACCAGTTTAATAATCACCACCAGTTTAATATATATATATATATATATATATATATAATTGTATATAATATATATATATAATATTGTATACCACCTACCCGTTTTTTTTTTTCTTTCTTCTTCTTTATACATACTACTATAGTAGCTTACTGTAGCAGTCTGCGGTGCTGCTGAGCTGACAGTGTCCAGCAGGTCCGTCATCAGTCATTACATAATAAATATATCTACCTGTCCGGCTGCAGTACTAGTGATATTATATATATATATATATATATATATATTAATTTCATCTCATTATCATCCAGTCTATATTAGCAGCAGACACAGTACGGTAGTCCACGGCTGTAGCTACCTCTGTGTCGGCAGTCGCTGGTCCATCCATAATTGTATACCACCTACCCGTGTTTTTTTTTTTTTCTTTCTTCTTGATACATACTACTATAGTAGCTTACTGTAGCAGTCTGCGGTGCTGCTGAGCTGACAGTGTCCAGCAGGTCCGTCATCAGTCATTACATAATAAATATATATACCTGTCCGGCTGCAGTACTAGTGATATTATATATATATATATATTAATTTCATCTCATTATCATCCAGTCTATATTAGCAGCAGACACAGTACGGTAGTCCACGGCTGTAGCTACCTCTGTGTCGGCAGTCGCTGGTCCATCCATAATTGTATACCACCTACCCGTGTTTTGTTTTTTTTTTCTTCTTGATACATACTACTATAGTAGCTTACTGTAGCAGTCTGCGGTGCTGCTGAGCTGACAGTGTCCAGCAGGTCCGTCATCAGTCATTACATAATAAATATATATACCTGTCCGGCTGCAGTACTAGTGATATTATATATATATATATATATTAATTTCATCTCATTATCATCCAGTCTATATTAGCAGCAGACACAGGCCCTCATTCCGAGTTGGTCGGTCGCAAGGCGAATTTAGCAGAGTTGCTCACGCTAAGCCGCCGCCTACTGGGAGTGAATCTTAGCTTCTTAAAATTGCGACCGATGTATTCGCAATATTGCGATTACTAACTACTTAGCAGTTTCAGAGTAGCTCCAGACTTACTCTGCCTGTGCGATCAGTTCAGTGCTTGTCGTTCCTGGTTGACGTCACAAACACACCCAGCGTTCGCCCAGGCACTCCCACCGTTTCCCCGGCCACTCCTGCGTTTTTTCCGGAAACGGTAGCGTTTTCAGCAACACGCCCCTGAAACGCCGTGTTTCCGCCCAGTAACACCCATTTCCTGTCAATCACATTACGATCGCCGGAGCGAAGAAAAAGCCGTGAGTAAAAATACTTTCTTCATAGTAAAGTTACTTGGCGCAGTCGCAGTGCGAACTTTGCGCATGCGTACTAAGCGGATTTTCACTGCGATGCGATGAAAAAGAACGAGCGAACAACTCGGAATGAGGGCCACAGTACGGTAGTCCACGGCTGTAGCTACCTCTGTGTCGGCAGTCGCTGGTCCATCCATAATTGTATACCACCTAGCCGTGTTTTTTTTTTTCTTCTTGATACATACTACTATAGTAGCTTACTGTAGCAGTCTGCGGTGCTGCTGAGCTGACAGTGTCCAGCAGGTCCGTCATCAGACATTACATAATAAATATATATACCTGTCCGGCTGCAGTACTAGTGATATTATATATATATATATATTAATTTCATCTCATTATCATCCAGTCTATATTAGCAGCAGACACAGTACGGTAGTCCACGGCAGTAGCTACCTCTGTGTCGGCAGTCGCTGGTCCATCCATAATTGTATACCACCTACCCGTGTTTTTTTTTTTTTTTCTTTCTTCTTGATACATACTACTATAGTAGCTTACAGTAGCAGTCTGCGGTGCTGCTGAGCTGACAGTGTCCAGCAGGTCCGTCATCAGTCATTACATAATAAATATATATACCTGTCCGGCTGCAGTACTAGTGATATTATATATATATATATATATTGATTTCATCTCATTATCATCCAGTCTATATTAGCAGCAGACACAGTACGGTAGTCCACGGCTGTAGCTACCTATTATGTCGGCAGTCGCTGGTCCATCCATAATTGTATACCACCTACCCGTGTTTTTTTTTTTTTTTCTTCTTGATACATACTACTATAGTAGCTTACTGTAGCAGTCTGCGGTGCTGCTGAGCTGACAGTGTCCAGCAGGTCCGTCATCAGTCATTACATAATAAATATATATACCTGTCCGGCTGCAGTACTAGTGATATTATATATATATATATATATATTAATTTCATCTCATTATCATCCAGTCTATATTAGCAGCAGACACAGTACGGTAGTCCACGGCTGTAGCTACCTCTGTGTCGGCAGTCGCTGGTCCATCCATAAGTATACTAGTATCCATCCATCTCCATTGTTTACCTGAGGTGCCTTTTAGTTGTGCCTATTAAAATATGGAGAACAAAAATGTTGAGGTTCCAAAATTAGGGAAAGATCAAGATCCACTTCCACCTCGTGCTGAAGCTGCTGCCACTAGTCATGGCCGAGACGATGAAATGCCAGCAACGTCGTCTGCCAAGGCCGATGCCCAATGTCATAGTACAGAGCATGTAAAATCCAAAACACCAAATATCAGTAAAAAAAGGACTCCAAAATCTAAAATAAAATTGTCGGAGGAGAAGCGTAAACTTGCCAATATGCCATTTACCACACGGAGTGGCAAGGAACGGCTGAGGCCCTGGCCTATGTTCATGGCTAGTGGTTCAGCTTCACATGAGGATGGAAGCACTCAGCCTCTCGCTAGAAAAATGAAAAGACTCAAGCTGGCAAAAGCACCGCAAAGAACTGTGCGTTCTTCGAAATCCCAAATCCACAAGGAGAGTCCAATTGTGTTGTTTGCGATGCCTGACCTTCCCAACACTGGACGTGAAGAGCATGCGCCTTCCACCATTTGCACGCCCCCTGCAAGTGCTGGAAGGAGCACCCGCAGTCCAGTTCCTGATAATCAGATTGAAGATGTCAGTGTTGAAGTACACCAGGATGAGGAGGATATGGGTGTTGCTGGCGCTGGGGAGGAAATTGACCAGGAGGATTCTGATGGTGAGGTGGTTTGTTTAAGTCAGGCACCCGGGGAGACACCTGTTGTCCGTGGGAGGAATAGGGCCGTTGACATGCCTGGTGAAAATACCAAAAAAATCAGCTCTTCGGTGTGGAAGTATTTCACCAGAAATGCGGACAACATTTGTCAAGCCGTGTGTTGCCTTTGTCAAGTTGTAATAAGTAGGGGTAAGGACGTTAACCACCTCGGAACATCCTCCCTTATACGTCACCTGCAGCGCATTCATAATAAGTCAGTGACAAGTTCAAAAACTTTGGGCGACAGCGGAAGCAGTCCACTGACCAGTAAATCCCTTCCTCTTGTAACCAAGCTCACGCAAACCACCCCACCAACTCCCTCAGTGTCAATTTCCTCCTTCCCCAGGAATGCCAATAGTCCTGCAGGCCATGTCACTGGCAATTCTGACGAGTCCTCTCCTGCCTGGGATTCCTCCGATGCATCCTTGCGTGTAACGCCTACTGCTGCTGGCGCTGCTGTTGTTGCTGCTGGGAGTCGATGGTCATCCCAGAGGGGAAGTCGTAAGCCCACTTTTACTACTTCCACCAAGCAATTGACTGTCCAACAGTCCTTTGCGAGGAAGATGAAATATCACAGCAGTCATCCTGTTGCAAAGCGGATAACTGAGGCCTTGATAACTATGTTGGTGTTAGACGTGCGTCCGGTATCCGCCGTTAGTTCACAGGGAACTAGACAATTTGTTGAGGTAGTGTGCCCCCGTTACCAAATACCATCTAGGTTCCACTTCTCTAGGCAGGCGATACCGAGAATGTACACGGACGTCAGAAAAAGACTCACCAGTGTCCTAAAAAATGCAGTTGTACCCAATGTCCACTTAACCACGGACATGTGGACAAGTGGAGCAGGGCAGGGTCAGGACTATATGACTGTGACAGCCCACTGGGTAGATGTATGGACGCCCGCCGCAAGAACAGCAGCGGCGGCACCAGTAGCAGCATCTCGCAAACGCCAACTCTTTCCTAGGCAGGCTACGCTTTGTATCACCGGTTTCCAGAATACGCACACAGCTGAAAACCTCTTACGGCAACTGAGGAAGATCATCGCGGAATGGCTTACCCCAATTGGACTCTCCTGTGGATTTGTGGCATCGGACAACGCCAGCAATATTGTGTGTGCATTAAATATGGGCAAATTCCAGCACGTCCCATGTTTTGCACATACCTTGAATTTGGTGGTGCAGAATTTTTAAAAAAACGACAGGGGCGTGCAAGAGATGCTGTCGGTGGCCAGAAGAATTGCGGGACACTTTCGGAGGACAGGCACCACGTACAGAAGACTGGAGCACCACCAAAAACGCCTGAACCTGCCCTGCCATCATCTGAAGCAAGAAGTGGTAACGAGGTGGAATTCAACCCTATATATGCTTCAGAGGTTGGAGGAGCAGCAAAAGGCCATTCAAGCCTATACAATTGAGCACGATATAGGAGGTGGAATGTACCTGTCTCAAGCGCAGTGGAGAATGATTTCAACGTTGTGCAAGATTCTGCAACCTTTTGAACTTGCCACACGTGAAGTCAGTTCAGACACTGCCAGCCTGAGTCAGGTCATTCCCCTCATCAGGCTTTTGCAGAAGAAGCTGGAGACATTGAAGGAGGAGCTAACACAGAGCGATTCCGCTAGGCATGTGGGACTTGTGGATGGAGCCCTTAATTCGCTTAACAAGGATTCACGGGTGGTCAATCTGTTGAAATCAGAGCACTACATTTTGGCCACCGTGCTCGATCCTAGATTTAAAACCTACCTTGGATCTCTCTTTCCGGCAGACACAAGTCTGCTGGGGTTCAAAGACCTGCTGGTGACAAAATTGTCAAGTCAAGCGGAACGCGACCTGTCAACATCTCCTCCTTCACATTCTCCCGCAACTGGGGGTGCGAGGAAAAGGCTCAGAATTCCGAGCCCACCCGCTGGCGGTGATACAGGGCAGTCTGGAGCGACTGCTGAAGCTGACATCTGGTCCGGACTGAAGGACCTGACAACGATTACGGACATGTCGTCTACTGTCACTGCATATGATTCTCTCCCCATTGAAAGAATGGTGGAGGATTATATGAGTGACCGCATCCAAGTAGGCACGATAGACAGTCCGTACTTATACTGGCAGGAAAAAGAGGCAATTTGGAGGCCCTTGCACAAACTGGCTTTATTCTACCTAAGTTGCCCTCCCACAAGTGTGTACTCCGAAAGAGTGTTTAGTGCCGCCGCTCACCTTGTCAGCAATCGGCGTACGAGGTTACTTCCAGAAAATGTGGAGAAGATGATGTTCATTAAAATGAATTATAATCAATTCCTCCGTGGAGACATTGACCAGCAGCAATTGCCTCCACAAAGTAGTACACAGGGAGCTGAGATGGTGGATTCCAGTGGGGACGAATTGATAATCTGTGAGGAGCGGGATGTACACGGTGATATATCGGAGGATGATGATGAGGTGGACATCTTGCCTCTGTAGAGCCAGTTTGTGCAAGGAGAGATTAATTGCTTCTTTTTCGGTGGGGGTCCAAACCAACCCGTCATTTCAGTCACAGTCGTGTGGCAGACCCTGTCACTGAAATGATGGGTTGGTTAAAGTGTGCATGTCCTGTTTATACAACATAAGGGTGGGTGGGAGGGCCCAAGGACAATTCCATCTTGCACCTCTTTTTTCTTTCATTTTTATTTGCGTCATGTGCTGTTTGGGGAGTGTTTTTTGGAAGGGCCATCCTGCGTGCCACTGCAGTGCCACTCCTAGATGGGCCAGGTGTTTGTGTCGGCCACTAGGGTCGCTTATCTTACTCACACAGCTACCTCATTGCGCCTCTTTTTTTCTTATTTGCGTCATGTGCTGTTTGGGGAGTGTTTTTTGGAAGGGCCATCCTGCGTGCCACTGCAGTGCCACTCCTAGATGGGCCAGGTGTTTGTGTCGGCCACTAGGGTCGCTTATCTTACTCACACAGCTACCTCATTGCGCCTCTTTTTTTCTTCTTTGCGTCATGTGCTGTTTGGGGAGTGTTTTTTGGAAGGGCCATCCTGCGTGACACTGCAGTGCCACTCCTAGATGGGCCAGGTGTTTGTGTCGGCCACTAGGGTCGCTTATCTTACTCACACAGCTACCTCATTGCGCCTCTTTTTTTCTTCTTTGCGTCATGTGCTGTTTGGGGAGTGTTTTTTGGAAGGGCCATCCTGCGTGACACTGCAGTGCCACTCCTAGATGGGCCAGGTGTTTGTGTCGGCCACTAGGGTCGCTTATCTTACTCACACAGCTACCTCATTGCGCCTCTTTTTTTCTTCTTTGCGTCATGTGCTGTTTGGGGAGTGTTTTTTGGAAGGGCCATCCTGCGTGCCACTGCAGTGCCACTCATAGATGGGCCAGGTGTTTGTGTCGGCCACTAGGGTCGCTTATCTTACTCACACAGCTACCTCATTGCGCCTCTTTTTTTCTTCTTTGCGTCATGTGCTGTTTGGGGAGTGTTTTTTGGAAGGGCCATCCTGCGTGACACTGCAGTGCCACTCCTAGATGGGCCAGGTGTTTGTGTCGGCCACTAGGGTCGCTTATCTTACTCACACAGCTACCTCATTGCGCCTCTTTTTTTCTTCTTTGCGTCATGTGCTGTTTGGGGAGTGTTTTTTGGAAGGGCCATCCTGCGTGACACTGCAGTGCCACTCCTAGATGGGCCAGGTGTTTGTGTCGGCCACTAGGGTCGCTTATCTTACTCACACAGCTACCTCATTGCGCCTCTTTTTTTCTTCTTTGCGTCATGTGCTGTTTGGGGAGTGTTTTTTGGAAGGGCCATCCTGCGTGACACCGCAGTGCCACTCCTAGATGGGCCAGGTGTTTGTGTCGGCCACTAGGGTCGCTTATCTTACTCACACAGCTACCTCATTTCGCCTCTTTTTTTCTTCTTTGCGTCATGTGCTGTTTGGGGAGTGTTTTTTGGAAGGGCCATCCTGCGTGACACTGCAGTGCCACTCCTAGATGGGCCAGGTGTTTGTGTCGGCCACTAGGGTCGCTTATCTTACTCACACAGCTACCTCATTGCGCCTCTTTTTTTCTTCTTTGCGTCATGTGCTGTTTGGGGAGTGTTTTTTGGAAGGGCCATCCTGCGTGACACTGCAGTGCCACTCCTAGATGGGCCAGGTGTTTGTGTCGGCCACTAGGGTCGCTTATCTTACTCACACAGCTACCTCATTGCGCCTCTTTTTTTCTTTGCGTCATGTGCTGTTTGGGGAGTGTTTTTTGGAAGGGCCATCCTGCGTGCCACTGCAGTGCCACTCCTAGATGGGCCAGGTGTTTGTGTCGGCCACTACGGTCGCTTATCTTACTCACACAGCTACCTCATTGCGCCTCTTTTTTTCTTCTTTGCGTCATGTGCTGTTTGGGGAGTGTTTTTGGAAGGGCCATCCTGCGTGACACTGCAGTGCCACTCCTAGATGGGCCAGGTGTTTGTGTCGGCCACTAGGGTCGCTTATCTTACTCACACAGCTACCTCATTGCGCCTCTTTTTTTCTTCTTTGCGTCATGTGCTGTTTGGGGAGTGTTTTTTGGAAGGGCCATCCTGCGTGACACTGCAGTGCCACTCCTAGATGGGCCAGGTGTTTGTGTCGGCCACTAGGGTCGCTTAGCTTAGTCATCCAGCGACCTCGGTGCAAATTTTAGGACTAAAAATAATATTGTGAGGTGTGAGGTATTCAGAATAGACTGAAAATGAGTGGAAATTATGGTTTTTGAGGTTACTAATACTTTGGGATCAAAATGACCCCCAAATTCTATGATTTAAGCTGTTTTTAAGTGTTTTTTGAAAAAAACACCCAAATCCAAAACACACCCGAATCCGACAAAAAAAATTCGGTGAGGTTTTGCCAAAACGCGGTCGAACCCAAAACACGGCCGCGGAAACGAACCCAAAACCTAAACACAAAACCCAAAAAATTTCAAGTGCACATCTCTACTCTCATACCCCCCAGCCGCTTCAATGTCCACAGTATTGTACTGCTACCCGCCACAGCCCCTTCAATGTGCACTGCACACTCTCCCCCTCCCCAAGCCTTCAATATCCAGAGCACACTCTCCCCCTTCAATGTCCACAGCACAGTCACTTCACAACACAGCGCCCCCCCTTTTAATGTCCACAGCATGCTTCCCACCCCCTCCTCAGCCCCTTCATTGTTCAAAGCGCACTCTGCCATGCTTCAAACTACACAGCACGGCTACATCCCTCAATATGTACCTCTCACAGGCAGCAGTGACTGAGCATTGGATCCACCGCAGGCGGCGCGTTCAAACTTCCCGGCTGCTGCTGCTCTCTGCTACTACAGTAGTGCACATGATTACGGACAGACCTGCTCTTATAGCCACGCGGGTCCTAGTGTCCGCTGACTCTATTGAACCAGACGGGCTCTCCTTTCCTTTGGGGAATGGGAATCACTGGCCTGTGTCTCTCCCTCCCCTCCTGAATGTGCCACTGGCTGCCAGTGTTAGACGCTGAGCCTGGGCTGGTACACACACAGCAGACGCAGCCCAGCCCCTGTGCTCACCTGCCTCTGCTCCGGAGCTGCTGCCGGCTGCCTCTCCCACAAGTGTCCCGGCTGACAACGCAGACGTGTGGATCCCTGCCCGCAGCGGAACACTTCTCCTGCAAACAGCACTGCCATGATGGACAACAACCAGGGCAGCCAATCGGGGACACAGCGCCGAATGCGCTCCCATCACAAGTGCGCTGTGTGCAACGCATACTTTGCACACACCTGGTTACAGCACTGGCCCTTTATATTAGGCTACCAATCCACCGCTAGAGGGATGTTCACACACACAATGCCGGCATTCGGTCCGCCCCCTTGGGCTAGCTTGCTCTGGTGCCCTCCACTAGGGTATTACCCCCATATCCGTGCGGCAAAAAAATGAGGCGGCACTTATGAAGGGGTTAAGTACCCCGAAACGTTGATTTGCTTTTGCAGTCTTTACACTAAAGTCACTTTGCAGTTCAAAGCCTCTGAGTGCCGCCTCATTTTTTTGCCGTATATATATATATATATATATAAAATCACACTGGTCACGCCCCCATACCAGTAGTCACACTCCCACCATGCTGGTCACACCTGTTGCAGCTGCAAGCACACAATAGGCCCTTCATAAATTTCAGCTCCAGGCCCATGAGGACCTTAATCTGGCACTGCCTCTACGGACTACGAGAAAAAGATTTACCGGTAGGTTTAAAATCTTATTATCGCACCATTGTATCTCTTTATCACAGCCCTGAATCTCTTTATTACACCATAGGATCTCTTTATCACAGCCCTGCCTATCTTTATCACACCATTGCATCTCTTTATCTTTGTATGACTCTGCCCTTCCGTTCCCTATTATAGTGCTGAATCACTCCATCTACTGTCACATGGTGGTTATACACTTTTTAGTATTTAAATGTAGACCAATGTATTAAACACTCAGCACACTAATTTTATATATTTATATATATATTCAATTGTAGACACTTTGAACTCAAGCGTTAACTTTACTATGAGGTCACCCTCTAACTGTAATTTATGCCTACAGTTATGGATTTTGTTGTATTTTTCAGGAAGGCTAGTAGGATCAGACCAGGGATATTAGTAAGGGAGCTGGTATTGTGGAGCAATATGGCTAGATAAAATCTGGCACACTAGACAAAATCTGGCACACATCTATTATGAGAAAACTGTGCACTTTTCACAACATGCAAAACCATTGATAGTCAATAACCCCCAGCAGTGGATGGGTGTACAAAGCTGCCAGTGCTGTGGGCACTTTAAAAATAAGCATTTACAGAAGAGCAGAAGAGATTTATTAACATTAAGAGGTCTGTTCAATTAGCTGTGAGTTGGACAAAAATTGCTTAACTTTGGTGAAAAACTTTTTGCTATTCAATTAGAAATTTGTGTTAACATGGGTCTTAAAAGGAGTTAACACAGATTTTTGTGTGTTGCTCCAGATGAAGGGGAATACTTAATAAACTTAATTATCTCAGAAAATCCGGAAAATGGAATATTTATGTTTTCTGTAGATAGATATAAGTTTGTCTCTTCTCTAGTCAGAGACGGATCTATACTTTTCTTTTAGGGGGGGGGGGGGCAGTTTATTTATTCCTGACTCCTCCCCTACACTCATTACTCCTCCCACTTCCCATCCCAACTGTCCACTAATGCTCCAAAGAGCATATAAAGCATTGCCAGGCTGCACATGTACTTCTTATGTAACACACACACACACACACACACACACACACACACACACACACACACACCGGGCACATGTAACTACTAACACACCGATGGATGTCACACACTGCCCAAGGTGGGCGTGAAAGCATGTGATGATGGCAGATAGGGCTAGGGGCCCCAGGGATACGGAGGATGGGGAGGGATGTCACTGCAGCCACACACCATCACCTGGCAGCAGCCAGCACCTCTGGCGGCCCCAGCAGCGCAGGGAGCCAGCTGGCACGACCCCTGTCCATGCCTGTGGGGCTGGCGTTGCAGCAGCGCGCCATGTTTTGGTACGGGCAGCAGGATGCTGGGGAGGGGGATGCTGCCTCTATGAAGGATCCACCTCCAGGTGAGAGATGCTGGGCTGTGCTGGCTGCTGCAGACGCTGACGATGGGGGAGTCAGGGGAGGAAGATGAGTGATGCCAGCAGAGAGAGATCGCTTGGGATCTTCCTCATGCCGCTACTGGACCTGGTGGCTGTGGCTGGCAATGTGGCCGCCGTCACCATCATGTAAGTGGGCGTGGCTATGGCTGTTAGGGGGGCGTTCGCCCCAAGCCCCTCCCCCCCCCCCCCCCCTGGATCCGGCCCAGTCTCTAGTGGCAGTTGCAGCTCAGTAAGATTCAAAAAAGGGGAGCCACACTAACTGCCAGTGAGTCCCGGCCAGTGTTGTTTGGCAGTGTTTGGGGTGGCGGTTAGTGTGGCTCCCCTATTAGAAAGAGACAAACTTATATCCATCCCCAGAAAACATAAATATCACATTTTCATGATTTTTTTTAGATAATCATGTTTATTAAATATCCCTGTAAGTGAAGAGAAATCCACACGTTGTGGCAAAAATGTCAGGACACAGTGCAGTATCCCTGGAACACCCCTCCCAGTGAATATTATTTAGAGGGTTTTAAATAGGAAAATATGGTCAATAAGGGAATGCCATTAATAGGGTGATTTTCTCTGACAAACAATGTGTTAAATGAAGTGGGACATACAGTAAGCTGTAAGTTGGGTGTTGTTTTAATGAGAAAGGGGTTTTTGAACTTGCAGATGGGGTTGCATGGGTTAACCACTTTTTTCCTTCATATTCAATTATTTTAGATGGAGAGCCACTTTACATAGTTAATCATACTGTTGTGGGCCGCACCAGGTACAATAGGTGGACAGTCATCAATGTTTCATCTAAAATGTCAAAGATATTCAGACAACAAATCTTTAAATTGCACTTACCTGCCATTGGGTCAGTCGTTCAGTCATTTGGTGCTGGGCATGGTTGTGCTTCTGTTTACCCATGTTCCTCCTGCCTGCCAGCCACCAGAAAACAAGGAAGGAGAAGGTGTGGTGTATGAGCAGATCAGAGAAAAAAAAAGAGTAGGGCCAGCTCGAGCACCGTTTGACTGGAGTGGGTGAACTGGTGCACCACCCTAACAGAGGTGTAGCAAGGCGCCATATTGCCCGGAGCAAGCATATGTTTTGGCGCCCCCCTTCCCTGTACTGAATGGGGGGGGGGGCTAGTCAACATGTTGTGGCATGTAACATTTGAAAAGAAACAATATATAAAAATCCTAAATTAGTGACAGGGCTGGTTCTAGACCTTGTGGAGATCATGGCAAAAGTTTTGGGTACAGAAAGAGGTGCTGCAGCAGCCGGGGCAGAGAGTAGTGTAGCAGGACAGAAGTAACCCTGCTGCACAGCTACAAGCAGACAGTGAAACATATAAAGAGGGCGCACAGAGCTCCGGCATGTGCCGGCTGTCAGTATCTCTGGCCTGTCCTATTCCATACCTAGGCCCAGATTTATCAAGCCTTGGAAAGTAATAAATTGCATGGTGATAAAGTACCAACCAATCAGCTCCTGCCATGTTACAGGCTGTGTTTGAAAAATGAAAGTTAGGAGCTGATTGGTACTTTTTTCACTGTGCAATTTATTATCACTCTCCAAGGCTTGATCAATCTGGGCCCTAGTCTCCGAGTCAGATTCAGCGTACGGCCCACTGCTTCTCCTCCTCCTGCTCTGCAGCTGCCAGTACAGAGGTCCGTGGAGGGAGTGGTGGACGGCAGTGAGCCCTCTAACTTTTTTGGCGCCTGGAGCTCGGGCTCCATCGGAGCCACCATCGCTACACCCCTGCACCCTAAAGGGGGCACAGTGCACCCACCAGTATTCGGGTCCAATGATTGCAAACCCCTTAGGCGCTATCTGACCGGTACAGCCTGCCACATCATTCTTTATCAATCCTGGCAGGACAGTGGCAGATTGGTCAGAAGGGGGTTGGTGATAGCTCCACTGCTCCTACACTTTCCAAGGACAGGTCCCAGTGATGCCTAAAGCTAAAAATTCAAATGTCTGAGGAGAGCTGAATAGGGTCTGGCGCTGGAACTGGTTTACTTATGCCAATTAGTCTTTAAACACAGGGTTAATGCAGCAATTTTCTTTTAATAAATATGGTGATTGTAAACAAACCAAAAGATGCCAAAAGTCTGCGATTTGGCAAAGCTATAGATTGAAAACTTTCTGCCCTAAAGTTTTTTCAGACAGTTGTTGTCTATCAACAATCACTGCTAGTGGTAGCTTGCAGGAGTACAGATGTGTACACATATACCTAGCCTTTTTGTGGCACATGGCCCAAGACAACTGCCATGTCATAGGTAGCGATTCCTGGACTTTTGTACTTTTTACCTGAATTTAACAGCTTCTTCGCATTGTAGCACATACAAAAGTCGCTTATAGTGTTATAGGGATTTAGGATTAGTATATTTGCTGCAAAGGAATTGCAGATAAAGTACAACAATGGGTGACGTGATGCTTGGTGTGGTTTACTTGTACAGGTCTCCAGTCTTTTATAACCCAGGCTTATGTTTGAGTTGCATGCAACAGCTGCATCAAATGGAACAACCAGTTTCCATGGTACCCATTCATTGTACATGTGTCTCATTAGTGAATAAGATGCATATCTTGTGAAAATATCTCTGTCGAAATGTTTGGCACATCTTACTCGCAGAGTCTGTGGCACACCATATGGGGCTATTTGATGAGATCTGAGGACACATCTGTGTTGGAACGGCAGTGGGCACATTCAGGATTTCATCAACTTTCTGCATTCTGACATTATTAACAAAGCAGAATTGTGGGAGCAGCCTGATAGATGTTAATGACGGATTTCTCCAGCAGAACCCGGGAACATGCCCCACCCTTTGACAGCCGATCCCATACACTTCCAGTGAATTAGCTGTGTCTCCCGTGATGACAGCCCTGCTGTTTAGCATCATGTTTTAATGGTTACCATACTTTATAACAATGTACTTCCTTTGGATTTTCGTGGTTGGGGAGCATACACTCCCTTACTTCTTTTCTTCACAAATATAGAATTTCGTAGTAAAGCAATAATGGAAACAACTCACAAGATACATATATTTGGTGTTTTGACAATCTTGATGCCTTGAGTGTAAATCTGTTATCGGTACCTTGGAGATAATTTTTTTCTCTATAAAGTAAACTATATTTACAAGTATAAGTTTGCTGAAATTCTTTAGTCATTTCTTGAGCATTAATTCACCATTGTTTGCTAATATGTACCACAATTATTTTTAGCTCTGAAAAGACTAAAAATAAAACCACAATGTAATGTACATTTTCCTACTGTTTGCTTATTTTAAATAGTTCCACAGTAATTACTTTTTAAATGGCTTTATGAATATTTAAAGTAAATTGTAGCATATTATCAGCAAATAATGAATGCACTAAATTATTTATGATATATCGGATAATAAGTTCTCTATTGCACATTTTAAGAATAATGTCACAGATACGTCCCATTGTCATATACACAATGCTGCAAGTGGGATGCTTCTATAAGTGACATAAAACTCCAAATTCATTTGTGGAATATGTTATTTATTAAGTGAAGCCCAATATGTTGTATTGTGCCTAATATGCTGAATGTCCAGGTGATGTTGTTCTACTCACCACAAAATAATTCAATATAGTTTATCTCACTTTTAACACTATTCGTGTATAATAACTGAACAATGCTCATTTATGCTTCTTAATATATAGTGCTTACTTTTCATTTTTTGTTATATACTTTTTTCCATTTTTAATGATTGATGAATTATTTTTTCTATTGAATGTTACACTAATGTTTTACATTTATTTGGGGATAATCATTGTTGCATATAAGTTATAACATATGTTTTTATCTATTCATATGAAAGGCTGTCAGTATGATTCAACATAGTTATGTTTTGTTTTAAAGTAAAATGTGTTTAGTAAAACACTGGATTTATTCCACAGTTCTGGCAGTATGCCTAAATCTCCAAACAAGTAAAGTTAACATTAGTTGGAAAATAAACCACAGCTGGACCAGACTTTTCCACTACAACATGAATAGAATAACAGTTATAATCATACAAAATATAATGTCTTCAAAAATATATACTCTGTGCTGTTTGTTTTATTAAGAAATCTTAAGCAGCCACAGCACTATAAATGAACAAGTCTTTCAAAAGTTTGTGTACCTATTTGCCACTTTGCAAATCAATTTGTCAATCCACATACAGGATATGCCTTTTTATCTAATTTTCTCCACCCCACCCACTAACCAAGAGCAATTTTTCTCTCTCACTCTGTTTTCCTATTTAAATTTGCACCCATTACTGCCTGTGATTGTGAACACAGTACAGCTGCGGGGCTCTTTCAAGGTAGCGTATTCAGCACAGACACAGGAAAATGGCAAAGCTGGCGAGGGTATGTGTATACCATGCTCCAAAAACAGATGATTTGGGTTGAAGAGAGGAGGGAGAGAATGAGCCAGCAGGCAGGAATAGTACAGAAAGAGATCATAATTAGACCCTGTGGAGCAGAGGTGGCCAACCAGTCACAGGCAAAGAACCAGAAAAGATCTGTAGTTAAGGGCAAGAGCCAATATCTTGCGCACGCCTTAGGCGTGCGTGCAAAAATGGGGGGAGTGGCCTAGTTGTCACAAAGCCACTTCCCATTTTTGTGTGCACACCTTTCGGTATGACGTTTGTAGGAGTATGACCTTGTGTCATAACCCAGTTTTTAGTCATGTTGTACAGTGCCACATACATATAATGCCCCAGTACAGTGCCGCATACATATAAAAATGCCAAAAAAAATGGGTGCCTCCACATTGCCAGATACATATATGCTCCCACAGTGCCAGATACACATATGTCCCCACAGTGCCAGATACATATATGCCCCCAGTGCCAGATACACATGCTCCCACAGTGCCAGATACACATGCCCAAGTGCTAGATACACATGCCCCCACAGTGCCAGATACATTTATACCCCCAGTGACAGATACACATGTCCCACAGTGCCAGATACACATGTACCCACAGTGTCAGATACATATATGCCCCATAGTGCCAGATACACATGTTCCCACATGGCCAGATACATATAAGCCCCACAGTGCCAGATACATATATGCCCCACAGTGCCAGATACATATAAGCCCCACAGTGCCAGATACATATATGCCCCACAGTGCCAGATACATATAAGCCCCACAGTGCCAGATACATATATGCCCCACAGTGCCAGATACATATATGCCCCACAGTGCCAGATACATATATGCCACGCAGTGCCAGGTATATATATGCCCCACAGTGCCAGGTACATATATGCCCCACAGTACCAGATACATATATGCCCCCAGTGCCAGATACATATATGACCAACAGTGCCAGATACATATATGCCCCACAGTTCTAAATACATATATGCCCCACAGTGCCAGATACACATGCCCCCACAGTGCCAGATATGCCCCAGTGCCAGATACATATATGCCCCAGTGCCAGATACACATGTCCCCACAGTGCCAGATATGCCCGCAGTGCCAGATATGCCCGCAGTGCCAGATATGCCCCCCAGTGCCAGATACATATATGCAACCAGTGCCAGATACAGATATGCCACAAGTGCCAGATACACATGTCCCCACAGTGCCAGATACATATATGCATACAGTGCCAGATACATATATACCCCCAGTGCCAGATACATATATGCCCCACAGTGCCAGATACATATATGCCCCACAGTGCCAGATACACATGCCCCCGACAGTGCCTGATATGCCCCCAGTTCCAGATACCTATATGCCCCACAGTGCCAGATACATATATGCCCCACAGTGCCTGATACATATATGCCCCACAGTGCCAGATACACATGTCCCCACAGTGCCAGATACATATATGCCAGAGTGCTAGATATACCCCCATTGCAAGATAGAGATGCCCCCAGTGCCAGATATGCCCCCAGTGCCAGATACACATGTCCCCACAGTGACAGATATGCCCCCAGTGCCAGTTACATAGATGCCCCCAGTGCCAGATACAGATATGCCTCCAGTGCCAGATATGCCCCCACTGCCAGATACAGAAATGCCCCAGTGCCAGATACACATGTCCCCACAGTACCAAATATATCCCCAGTGCCAGATACACATGTCCCCACAGTGCCAGATATGCCCCCAATGCCAGATACACATGTCCCGACAGTGCCAGATATGCCCCCAGTGCCAGATACACATGTCTCCACAGTGCCAGTGTGCTGCTCACCGCACTGCTGCTGTAAGGGGAGGAGAGCACAGCAAGCGCTTCTCCTGCCCCTCAGTGTCCAGCAGCGGTGCGGGTGTCTATCTTCAATTAGGCACTGGTCTGTGAGCCAATCAAAGCTTGCGATCCGGCAGCCAATCAGGAGTCTTAGCTACCGGACCGTGAGCTCTGTTTGGCTCACAGGCCGGCGCCGAATTGCAGATAGACACTGAGGGGCAGGAGAGGTGCACGCTGCGCTCTACTCCCCTCACAGCAGCAGCACGGTGAGCAGCACTTGGAGGGGGGGAGACTAAGTAGTGTGTGTGTTGGGCAGCAGTGGCCGGAAGCCGACCGAGCTACAAGCGGAGAATGAAAGAGCCGCATACGGCTCGAAAGCTGCGGGTTGGCCACCGCTGCTGTGGAGCATCCTTGTGACAGTGTGGTACCCCAAATAACATTTGTTTACTTATGATATTGGAGCAAATGGATTATCACAGGACCTGATATTACCTTCTGTTATTGCATCTGTGGGAGTGGCTGTTGTACAATTATTCTCTTTGCAGAGGCGTTTTAACAGAGAAGGGGGCCCCTGCGCAGACTCCGGGTGGGTCCCCTCCTCTGCGCTGCGCAGTAGTCTACAGAAACATGGTGCTCACCATGTTCTGAGACCAATTTCACAACTGTGCTTGCGCGGCGGCCATTTTGGAATTTATTTTCACCACGGCTACATCGCCTGACGTGGGACTCAGGAGAGGAAAGTATTAAAACATGAGTGCAATGTGTGCAGTGTGGGCCTCCCTGGACCTAGGGTCCCATGTGCGCCGCACACAATGCACCAATTATAGAAACGCCAATGTCTCTTTGGCAGTTCTTTCATTACTTCCCTTTTTATATACCACTGCAGAGAGGCGGGGATTTCTCCCACTGAGACAGACAGTAATAAGACCAGGAACTGTGCCAAAATAAAAGTAGCATTCATTGTATTACTAAGACCTCTATCAATAAAGACCAAGGTCGGGCACATGACTTGCAAAGTTACTTGAAACATGTTAAAGTAAATTGGCATGGTGAACACAAATAAACATAGAATTGTATTATTCACAAAAGTGGCATTTGCTGTTTCATTGCTTACTATTACTGTTAGACAGTTGTAACGTACAGTATACTAGTTGAATAAATTCACTTATTCAGTATTAAATGTACACAGATAATACTATACACTATTTCCTATCACACTTATCTAAACACTCCGTAACAAACGAAGAACTCTTATTCACTAATCTGGATATCAACACTGTCTTAATATCACTTCACAAATGCATTAGCATTTATTCACCAGACTATGGCCCTCATTCCGAGTTGTTCGCTCGCTAGCCGCTTTTCGCAGCAGTGCACACGCTAAGCCGCCGCCCTCTGGGAGTGAATCTTAGCTTAGCAGAATTGCGAACGAAGTATTCGCAATATTGCGAAAAGATTTTTCTTCGCAGTTTCTGAGTAGCTCGAGACTTACTCTTCCAGTGCGATCAGTTCAGTGCTTGTCGTTCCTGGTTTAACGTCACAAACACAGCCAGCGTTCGCCCAGACACTCCCCCGTTTCTCCAGCCACTCCCACGTTTTTCCCAGAAACGGCAGCGTTTTTTCACACACACCCATAAAATGGCCAGTTTCCGCCCAGAAACACCCACTTCCTGTCAATCACACTCCGATCACCAGAACGAAGAAAAAACCTTGTAATGTCGTGAGTAAAATACCAAACTTCTTAGCAAATTTACTTGACGCAGCCGCAGTGCGAACATTGCGCATGCGCAGTTAGCGGAAAATCGCACCGATGCGAAGGAAAAGAACGAGCGAACAACTCGGAATGAGGGCCTATGATCAGTTTCTGAATTCATTAATACTCATTTCCCTCTCTGAGATCACAATTTTATCACTTGCAGGTCTCCTCAATTTCTCCAAACTCATTGTCACTGAAGTCTACCAAACCTCCTCTAACCTATAGAAATATAAATACAATTCATTTTCAACAACTTTCCACATCTCTGCAACAACTGCTCTCACCTATTTCTACATCCACCTCTCCTGAGACTGCTGTATCACATCTGAACCAGACTCTAGTAACAGTCCTTGATGAAATTACATCTGCTACTTATCACACTCCATGTAGGCTTAGATGTCAACCATGGCATTCCACATCAACAAGACACCTACAAAAACTCTAATGTAAAGTAGAGCGTCAGTGGCGTAAATCTCGTAATCATAGCGACTTCCTCGCATATAGGAATATTTACCACTCTTATCATAATGCCCTGTACACTGCCAAACAAATATAATTCCAATTGCTCATCTCTGCTCAAGCAGTTAATTCCAAGTGACTTTTTAATATGTTTAAATCACTTCTTAACCCTCCCTCACCCAACCCACCAGCTACTATCAGTGCACAAGAACTTGCTTCCTACTTCAAGGACAAGATTGATAGGATCCAAAATGAAATGGCATGCTCTTCCTCAGCCATTGGCCATGCTCAATTCCATACCAGAACCCTCTGGCACCTTCTCTTCAGTTGATCCCACAAATGAAGATGAAGTATCAACACTCTTCTCATCCTCCTACTACCCTCACAAATCAGTAATGCTCTGTCTCCTGTGCTCATCCCAACCTTAACTGCAATCAGTAATCTCTCTTTCTCTCTAAACTGGTATCTTTTCATCCTTGTTCAAGCATGCAGTGATTACTCCCATTCTGTAAAAACACAATTCTGATCCTCTCTCTCTCTCCAATGAACATCTCATCTCTCAGCTTCCATGCCTCTCCAAGTTACTTGAGAGAATTGCCTACACTCGCCTCACACACTTTCTTAACTCACACAACTTATTGGACCAACTTCAGTCAGGCTTTTGTCCCTACCACAGTAGGGAATGACCAGTCCACTGCTAAGTCTAAAGGCCATTACTCAGTTCTTATTCTTCTAGATCTCTCTTCTGCTTTTCACACTGTTAACCACTCTCATCACATGCAAACACTACAATCCCTAGGTCTTCAGGACACAGCCCTTTCTTGGTTCTCATCCTACCTATCTAATCATTCTTTCAGTGTTTGCTTCTATGATTCCACCTCCTCTTCACTACTTCTATCAGTTGGAGTACTGCAAGGCTTAGTCTTAGGCCCTCTGCTGTTCTCAATCTATACCACATCTCTTGGCAAACTAATCAGCTCTCTCGGATTTCAGTATCATCTGTATGCAGATGATACTCAAATCTACCTATCCACCCTAGATTTGTCACCATATATACTGATCCACGTCACTGAATGCCTTTCTGCCATTTCATCTTGGATGTCTTCTCACCACCTCAAACTTAATATTTCCAAAACAGAATTAATTATGTTTCCACCAGCTAATAGTAGTTACTAACCTAACATCTCTATCAGTGTTGATAATTTGACGTCAAACCCTACCCCACAAGCTCCCTACCAAGGTGTTATCTTTGACTCCGAACTGTCCTTTGCTCCACACATTTAATCTGTCTCTAAATCTGTCTCTAGCTCTATGTCTGTCTGTTATTATCAAAATAATAATAATAATAATAATAATAATAATAAATAGCAATTTGCTTCAGCTTTGTCACAGTAGGCAACCAACACTTTTTATAATGATTCTAACGATCTATAATGTCCACGCAACATTCACATGATTGTTCCTCCTAGAACAAAGGTGGCAAAAGCATCATCCACGATCGACTGATCTACTATGGACACACGACCAGTTGATCACAGTGAAAGCAGTCTGCCGCAGCCAGCCCAGTGACCTGAAGCCGCGGCTGTCTCTGTAGGATGTAAATGTGGCAACAATAGCCAACTTGAAACAGGATGATTCTTATTGGCTGAGGCTAGCACATGTGACAGACATGGTGGTAACTGAAGCTGCCCACCACACTGAGGCTGCTACTGGACCTGCCATGGCTGAGGGTATATGACTGGACGTTCCAGTCTGACAGGTCAGTCTTTATGGTGAAGAGGGATGGGAGGAGGAGGGGGGCTGCGGCAATTTAATATAGGTTTGTATTTTTTGTGGGGGACTTTTTTTTCCTTTGTCGGGCAATGTGTTTGAGGTGTTTCCTGTGTGGGTGCAATGTGTTTTTCTCTGTGGGGGTAGTGTGAGCTTTTTTCACATGGGGGCAATGTGTTTGAGGTTTTTCCTGTGGGGGCCAATGTGTTTGAGGTTTTCTCTGTGTGGGGGTAATGTGTTTGAAGTTTTTCCTGTGGGGGCCAATTGTTTGAGGTTTATCCTGTGGTTGCCAATTGTTCAAGGTTTTTCCTGTGAGGGCCAATGTGTTTGGGGACTTTTTCTATGTGGAGCAATGTGTTTCAGATTTTTTCCCATGTGTGACAATATGTTCAAGGTTTTTCCTGTGAGGGCCAATGTGTTTGGGGATTTTTCTATGTGGAGCAATGTGTTTCAGATTTTTTCCCGTGTGTGGCAATGTGTTTGATGTTTTGTTGTGTGGGGCAATGTGTTTTTTTCTGTGGGGGGAAAATGTTTCAGGATTTTTTTATTGTGGCATCCAATGTGTTTGAGGTTTTTCCTGTAGCATCCTATGTGTTTGATGTTTTTCCTATGGGGGCCAATGTGTTTGAGGCTTATCCTGTGGCAGTCAATGTTTTTGAGGTTTTTCCTGTGTGGGGCAATGTGTTTGAGGATTGTCCTGTGGGGACCAATTCTTTTAGGTTTATCCTGTGGTTGCCAATTGTTCAAGGTTTTTCCTGTGAGGGCCAATGTGTTTGGGAACTTTGTGTGGAGCAATGTATTTCAGATTTCTTCCCATGTGTGGAAATATGTTTGAGGTTTTTCCTGTGTGGGGCAATGTGTTTGATGTTTTTCCTGTGTGTGGCAATGTGTATGAGTTTTTTTCCTGTGTGGAACAATGTTTTTGAGGTTTTTCCTGTTTGGGGCAATGTGTCTGAGGTTTTTTCATGTGGGGGCAAGGTGTTTGAGGTTTTTCATGTGGGGGCAATGTGTTTGTGGGTTCGTATTTCTAAAGAACCGAATGGCACATCTCTAATTATGAGAGGTGGGCCCTGTCAGTCCCCTGCAGCTGCTCTGTGCTGCTATGCCAGCTTCTCCTTTAATTTGTGTTTAATATCAGAGGACCACTTGTGGCAGATCTACACATTCCACTTTAAGGTGCCGATTTGCCATAATCTGCATCTGCTTCCAAAATCCAGAAAACAGAAAAAATCAGTTAGGTTTAGGCACTAAGGGGGGAGGGCAAGGATTAGGCAGTAAGGGGGAGGTTAGGATTAGGCTGCGGTAAGGGAGGGTTAGGAGGTAGGTAGAATACTTACCTCACACCTGTCAGGGACATGACCATCGGGATGCCTACATCAGTACTGTGACAGCCGGTATACCATCTGACAGCATCACATACCAACCCCACCTACAGTATCTTTCCTTAAGTAAATGTGATGGAAATTCTGACCACCTATTGCATTTTTCAAATGAGGAAGAAAAACAGTGACCTGTTCATAGCTTACAGCATGGCATGGTAATTCCAAAAATGTACTCTGCTTGCCACCATAAGTCCCCAACTAGCCACTATTCACTGTGTGGTTAATTTATCCATTGTCTGCAAGCATATGAAATAGTAAAAAGTCAACTTATCAAATACCATTGCCCATGGTATTCTGAATCATATTGATTTATAAAGTCAAAGTTCTGGAAGTTCTGGATTTTCCAAAATAATGTGAATCAAAGTACACTTTAAATTTTAGATGGTAATGAAACAGCTTGACCTTATCTACAGTATAAATACACAATTAGAAAACATATAAAAAAAATGACTAATTTGATAGTTCTACATTCACGTTCAGCTGTATGAATACAAATTATCACAGAGGCATACATTATGAGTGATAAGCTTTAAAATTCCTAAAATGAATAACAGACCTATTACTTTATATATACACTTTTCTGAAGACTCCTTCTTTTTACTATGTTCATCTTAGTCCACAAATGTACTAAACATAGTTTTCAATCTGGAATCAGTCCCACTGGGTATGCTATTACACCAGAGAAACATACCTCCCAGCCAACTAGACATTGTTAAGCCACATCTGTAAACATCATAGGTCTGCACATGTTAATAACACCTCTTGTTTTACTGGCAAAATAAAAGTAAAATAAATGTATATTAAAATAAAAAAGTTCCCACTTTGCTGGAACCCTGTACTGATTTATAAACAGCTGTATGGTAAATTCTGTGTTTATTAAGCCAAATCTCCCCCTTAGGGAGGATTAACCTTTGGCAGTCCAACCACTGCAATCTTTTAAAAGAAGATGTCCAAGCTACACAGCATAAATTGAAAATAATGACATGGAATGGAGCAGCTCTGTGTCCTTGCTGGGTGGTCTGCAAAAATGGACAAAACTCGTAGGTTATAAACTGAGGTTTCTGCTAAACATCAAACCGAGCAATCCTTAACATATTTTTAGAGTACATTTCATTATTATATGCTGTTAGCTCAAATCCATATACTGCATGTTCAGTGAACTATGGCCCTCATTCCGAGTTGTTCGCTCGCTAGCCTCTTTTCGTAGCAGTGCACACGCTAAGCCACTGCCCTCTTGGAGTGAATCTTAGCTTAGCAGAATTGCGAACGAAAGATTCGCAAAATTGCGAATAGAAATTTCTTAGCAGTTTCTGAGTAGCTCGAGACTTACTCTGCCACTGCGATCAGTTCAGTCAGTTTCGTTCCTGGTTTGACGTCACAAACACACCCAGCGTTCGCCCAGGCAGTCCCCCGTTTCTCCAGCCACTCCCGTGTTTTCCCAAGAAACGGCAGCGTTTTTTCACACACACCCATAAAACGTCCAGTTTCCGCCCAGAAACACCCACTTCCTGTCAATCACACTCCGATCACCAGAACGAAGAAAAAACCTCGTAATGCAGTGAGTAAAATACCAAACTTCTTAGCAAATTTACTTGACGCAGCCGCAGTGCGAACATTGCGCATGCGCAGTTAGCGGAAAAACGCACCGATGCGAAGGAAAATAACGAGCGAACAACTCGGAATGAGGGCCTATATGCTTTCCAAACAAAGTGCAGCATAGAAAATAATTGCACACTGTCAGTAACTGCAAAAGCATGTTGAATGTACCATCAAATATTTGTTTCCCTTAAATCATATGGAAATGGTTACTTCACATAATTAATGCAGAATTAATATTATGGCTACTTAACAATAGGCTAAGGCAGGAGATTTAGCCTTTACTCCTACTTTAACCTAACTACCACTACCACAGCCTTCCACAGAATTGTTTATGAGGATGGTGAATCGTAACAATCTATGAAACACTTAAAAGCTTATGTTTTTCAGAGCTTGAACCCGATAGCCAGCGGTGAAAGTATGTGGGTACGGGTGGGTACGGCGTACCCTTAAGAATTTTGCCATGGGTATGCCGTACCCACACCGACGGGCCGCCGCTTGCTACCGCTGATGTGAGGGGAGGAGAGCACAGCCTGCGCCTCTCCTGCCCTCAGTGTCTTCGTTCAAATCAGCGCCGCCCGTGAGCCAATCAGAGCTCGCGGAGCTTTGATTGGCTCACGCATCGGCGCTGAATATTGAACTCACCAACCGGAGACTGGGGGGAAGGAGAGGCGCAGGCTGCGCTCTCCTCCCCTCACACACGGGAGACAACACAACAGCAGCAGCGGTGAGCTGGGGAAGGGGGGGGGAGGCAGCACTGTGGGGGGCAATGTATATCTGGCACTGTGGGGGGCAATGTATATCTGGCACTGTGGGGGGCAATGTATACCTGGCACTGTGGGGGGCAATGTATACCTGGCACTGTGGGGGGCAATGTATACCTGGCACTGTGGGGGGCAATGTATACCTGGCACTGTGGTGGGCATTGTATACCTGGCACTGTGGGGGGCAATGTATACCTGGCACTGTGTGGGGCAATGTATACCTGGCACTGTGGGGGGCAATGTATACCTGGCACTGTAGCGGGCAATGTATATCTGGCACTGTGGTGGGCAATATATACCTGGCACTGTGGGGGCAATGTATATCTGGCACTGTGGGGGGCAATGTATATCTGGCACTGGGGGGGGGGGCAATGTATATCTGGCACTGTGGGGGGCATTCGTGTATCTGGCACTGTGGGGGGCATTCGTGTATCTGGCACTGTGGGGGGCATTCGTGTATCTGGCACTGTGGGGCATTCGTGTATCTGGCACTGTGGGGCAACGTGTATCTGGCACTGTGGCGCAACGTGTATCTGGCACTGTGGGGGTCATATGTGTATCTGCCCCTCCCCCATATGTGTATCACGCCCACATTTTCATTGACCACGCCCATATGGCATTTGGCCACACCCATTTTTTTTTTGCACACGCGCCGAAGGCGCGCGCACACAGTACCTGTAAGAAATTTTTTATACTTGCACCACTGCCGATAGCTAGCACAGTCTTTAGATCTATCTATATAGTCTATAGAATACAGTATTGCCAGAGAGGTTCTCATCTCTTGTCTCATTCGATCTCACTCCATCTGCATACAGTAACTCCAAATTTCCTGATTTTGTTGGGACAGTCCTGGCTGCCATATCAATCTAGATATCTCTGCCCTGCAGTGAGCAGTGAGCAGAAGCAGCATGCACCGGACATTGGTGACTGTGGCAAAGAGTGAGTGGGTGTCTTGAGAGAAGGTGGAGAGGGTTGGGGGCACTGTAGCACTTTAAAAATGCTAGCCACAACCCACTGGGTATAGTCCCACCCCTTTGTGCTGATGCGACACCGCCTGTCCTGATTTCTGGCATTCCAGAATTGGAAGATCAGGGGGAAGATCACGCCACATTGGGGCTAATTGGAAAGTCCCTGGCAAACCTATTTGCACGCAGCGGATAATTACTTCAGTTGATAGGATACCCCCCTATGTCTGGGAAGGGCAGACAGAAGAGAGACCTTTATAACACTCATCCACTAACTATAAACTGATTCTATAGCACACAGGAGTCCCCTATAGCACACAGGCAGTCATACTACTGAAAACTAGTGTACAGTACCATGGCACACAGTCATATGTATAACTGACAGAACTACTGATTGCATAAATACTATTCACAGAATGGTCAATGGAATCAAATGTGCATTGTATTTTTGGCTTGCTCCTTTCATCAAGTGAAACAAAATTGCCATATCCTTTTATCTGAATAGCAGAAGGAAACCTGTCGTCAGTGTAATGTATCATAACTATACCTCAGTGCAATGTACACTGCTCAAAAAAATAAAGGGAACACTAAAATAACACATCCTAGATCTGAATGAATGAAATATTCTTATTAAATACTTTGTTCTTTACATAGTTGAATGTGCTGACAACAAAATCACACAAAAATTATCAATGGAAATCAAATTTATTAACCCATGGAGGTCTGGACTTGGAGTCACCCTCAAAATTAAAGTGGAAAAACACACTACAGGCTGATCCAACTTTGATGTAATGTCCTTAAAACAAGTCAAAATGAGGCTCAGTAGTGTGTGTGGCCTCCACGTGCCTGTATGACTTCCCTACAACACCTGGGCATGCTCCTGATGAGGTGGCGGATGGTCTCCTGAGGGATCTCCTCCCAGACCTGGTCTAAAGCATCCGCCAACTCCTGGACAGTCTGTGGTGCAACGTGGCATTGGTGGATGGAGTGAGACGTGATGTCCCAGATGTGCTCAATTGGATTCAGGTCTGGGGAATGGGCGGGCCAGTCAATGCCTTCGTCTTGCAGGAACTGCTGACACTCTCCAGCCACATGAGGTCTAGCATTGTCTTGCATTAGGAGGAACCCAGGGCCAACCACACCAGCATATGGTCTCACAAGGGGTCTGAGGATCTCATCTCGGTACCTAATGGCAGTCAGGCTACCTCTGGCGAGCACATGGAGGGCTGTGCGGCCCCCCAAAGAAATGCCACCCCACACCATTTCTGACCCACTGCTAAACGGGTCATGCTGGAGGATGTTGCAGGCAGCAGAATGTTCTCCTTGGCGTCTCCAGACTCTGTCACGTCTGTCACATGTGCTCAGTGAGAACCTGCTTTCATCTGTGAAGAGCACAGGGAGCCAGTGGCGAATTTGCCAATCTTGGTGTTCTCTGGCAAATGCCAAATGTCCTGCACGGTGTTGGGCTGTAAGCACAACCCCCACCTGTGGACGTCAGGCCCTCATACCACCCTCATGGAGTCTGTTTCTGATCGTTTGAGTAGACACATGCTCATTTGTGGTTTGCTGGAGGTCATTTTACAGGGCTCTAGCAGTGCTCCTCCTGTTCCTCCTTGCACAAAGGCGGAGGTAGCGGTCCTGCTGCTGGGTTGTTGCCCTCCTACGGCCTTCTCCACGTCTCCTGATGTACTGGCCTGTCTCCTGGAAGCGCCTCCATGCTCTGGGCACTACGCTGACAGACACAGCAAACCTTCTTGCCACAGCTCGCATTGATGTGCCATCCTGGATGAGCTGCACTACCTGAGCCACTTATGTGGGTTGTAGGGAGGTCATACAGGCACGTGGAGGCCACACACACTGCTGAGCCTCATTTTGACTTGTTTTAAGGACATTACATCAAAGTTGGATCAGCCTGTAGTGTGTTTTTCCACTTTAATTTTGAGGGTGACTCCAAGTCCAGACCTCCATGGGTTAATAAATTTGATTTCCATTGATAATTTTTGTGTGATTTTGTTGTCAGCACATTCAACTATGTAAAGAACAAAGTATTTAATAAGAATATTTCATTCATTCAGATCTAGGATGTGTTATTTTAGTGTTCCCTTTATTTTTTTGAGCAGTGTATCATTTTGAATGAAAAAATATATTATTGGATACGTAGATAAATCTTCTGCAATGTAGTTAGAACTCCCATAAATTTGGCAACACCAGCCAATGAAGTTACCTGCAGAAAACGACCACCAAACAGCTGCAAGCATGCTGATATTAATATTAGTACCAGCTTTTTATTTCTACATATATGTAAAGCATTAAGGTGAATGAAGCTGCTTAGGAGAGTGCAGGGTTTTCTGTTTGTATATGTATACATACATACATATATAATAAATTAATTAATTAATATAAAAGGGGGAACAATATTACTCAACTTTGCCTTTGATGTACTAGGTTGGCAATCAGGACTGTCTGATTAGTGCTCTATATAAATCTGCAGGTGTATTTGGTTTAAACTGATACTAGGCACCGTGCTGATTAAAGACTTTAATACAACAGATATGTTTCCATAATATATTTTGCAACATACATTCACTTTTCATTATTTTTATACTAATTATACTTTCAAATGATAAGAAAAGAGTACAAAACTAATTTTGTGTTGATATATAAAATATCAAATGACATGATTGCAATTCACATTTTAGTCGGTTTTTAAAATAATATCTGTCTGAATAAAGCTTGAAATGTAAGCCGGGATGTAATGAAGTCCGAGTTAGGCAGCCGTGCACAGTTTAGCCTTGTACATGATTGCCCCTTTAAAAAATGTCCGAATTCGGCCAGCATACCGCACGGCCTCCGAACTCAGACTTCATTACATCCCAGCCGTACTGTTTTAAAATAAATTGGGAGCTTTACATATACTGTACCTGAAATTCCAAGCACTTCTTCCTAATGCATAAGAATATTGATTATCTATCCTTGGGGCAATGGTTCTCAAACTGTGTGCTGTGGCACCCTGGGGTGCCACGGTACACTTGCAGGGGTGCCTCAGGTTGGTAGTCCAGGACCAATTCAAACTATTTATTGTCAATGTACAGTAATAGACAAAACTAGTGCTGGTGGCTGCCAATCATAAAATATGTGGACAAACAAGCAAATCTTGTCTCTCACCACATAACTGAACCTAAGGATGATGTATAAACACAATTTACTTAATTTTAATATTTCTTTTTTCTAAATTTCCCAATAAGAAACTTCTGGCCTAGGGGTGCCGTGAAAAAAATTCTAATACTCTAGGGCGTCGTGATTCAAAAAAGCTTGGGAATCACTGGCCTAGGGGCCTAATTCAGACCTGATCGCTAGGCTGCATTTTCGTACAGCGGGCGTTCAGGTCTAAACTGCACATTCGTATGCAGTGCAATGCATAGGCGCGTCGCACGGGTACAAATGGATCGGCGCTCAGCGATGGGAGTTCACAAGGAGATTGACAGGAAGAAGCCGTTTGTTGGTTTTTGGGAGTAGTTGGAAAAACGCAGGTGTGTCCAAACGTTTGCAGGGAGGGTTCCTGACGTCAATTCCGGTCCCGGATAGGCTGAAGTGCTCACAGCGGCTGAGTAAGTCCTGGGCTGCGCAGAGACTGCACAAAATCTGTTTGTACAGCTCTGCTACACATGCGTTCGCACACTTGCACAACTAAAATACACTACCTTATGGGCGGCAACTATGCGAATGCAGGACTGCAAAAAACTCCTAGCGAGCGAACAGGTCTGAATTAGGCCATAGGGCCTTTTCAATCTGTTTCACTATGTGTACTGAAAAATAAGTATACAGGGATATTTTATTCAGAATTCTTAGGTGTTTTTGGATAATAAATTCAGTCATTAGAAGCAAGGTGGCTAAAATAAGCCAAATTTAATTTTAAGAAATATCCCTATGGACTTCCGGTGGGCCTGCCTTACACAGTGGCCACTTTCTATCTGGGCTCACCCGCTCCCCGGCACACATCACTTTGGGGAGACCATCAAACCCCCAAACCGGGTGACAGCCTCTTTAAACACACGGGGATAGAAGCGGGCAAGTTCCGGGCCATCGCCGACGGCCCCCCAAACCGTGATCCACCGGACAGTGTGCTGGCTCCCTGCATGCGGCGCCCATTTTGTGAGAGCCGGACCAGATCTCTCCTCCATCCAGGTATCGCGCAGGTCACTGCTTGGACTGCGGCTCCCCCCTCCTGCATAACGGGCTGACTCACCCCCAGCTACAGCCTGCAGTTTGAGGTGCCTCTGGAGAGTCCCTGAGAGTGCTCTCACGGAGAGACTGCACTGCTTACATCCAGCACCCCCCCTCCCTGTTATTCTGCAACTACATAGCAATGCTTCAGTATAATGTGTAATCACTGATACACCACCTTTCCTGGCATCCACTATTCTGAATAATATCGGTTTAACAACTTCCACCTGTGACTACATCTCTGGAGCGTATTACTTTACCACACTGACCTATTTTATTATGGAGAAATATGTGGCTAAAACGGGTGGTCTTCTGTTTGCCGGCGGTCGGGCTCCCGGCGCTCAGTATACCGGCGCCGGGAGCCCGACAGCCGGCATACCGACACTTATTTTCCCTCGTGGGGGTCCACGACCCCCATAGAGGGAGAATAAAATAGTGTGGCGCGCGTAGCACGCCACCGTGCCCGTAGCGTGGCGAGCGCAGCGAGCCCGCAAGGGGCTCATTTGCGCTCGCCAAGCTGTCGGTAAGCCGGCGGTCGGGCTCCCGGCGCCGGGATGCTGGTCGCCGGGAGCCCGACCGCCGGCCAGCCGTAGTGAACCCGGCTAAAACACCCAGGAATAAAGGCTCTCAGTCTCAGAAACAGAAAGAGAAGCTTCCTGTGGTCACATCATCCCCTCTCTCAGCCTCTCCCGCCAGAGATGATTCCACGGCCTCGCCTGACCCAACTACAATTAGTTCTGCCTCTGCAAAGAGGGCCAAAGAAATTTCAGACATTCTCTCCCCCTTACTTGATGCCAATTTGGCCCCACTCACAGAGGCCGCAGTCTCAGCGACTGCGCTTCTGAAACAACACACCTCCCGCTTAACTGAGGATAGGATCTCAGCTTTAGAGGAGGAGTTAACGGAGGCTAAAAACGTATTGCGTATCCAGGATACTAACCTGATGACGATCCAAAACAAACTAGAGGAACTTGAAAATCAGAATAGCCGGAATAATCTGCGCCTCATCGGTTTGCCGGAATCGGTGCGACCTAAGGAATTGCTTTATCTAGCGTCTTCCTGGCTACCCAAAGTGCTGGGTTTGCCGACATCTGCCAGGCTACTCCAAGTGGAAAGAGCACATCGTATTGGCCCGGACTGACACAACAAACAACCCCAGCGTCCTCGTCTAGTCATATTTCGCCTTTTGAACTATCTTGACAAGGTAATGATAATGGATGCCTATCGAAATCTGAAAGATCTCAAATACGAGGATGCCCGAATCCTATTGTTCCAGGACTTTTCCTTTCAGAATTCTGCTAAACGCCGGGAATTTTCTCCAGTTTACACCAAGATATTTTCCAAGGGCATCCGTTTTGCATTGTTATACCCAGCCAAGCTTCGAGTGCATCACAACGGTACAACCTCCTTTCTTGAAACCCTGCAAGCTGCACGGAACTTTTTGACCTCTTTGCACGCCACCTCTCCAAGATCCTCTTCGGCCGATATGGATTGATGCTTACGTCTGATAAGTATCGGAACTACTACTGCCTATATAAGTTGTTATAAGTGTTCTCACCTAGTTATGTGATGTCAGGAAGGTCCTGCTTTTGCTGCAGCATATCACACTCACTCTGCTCATTTGGCAGGGTGGGGGCCTAGTGCTCCCTTTCTTTTTCCATGTCTTTTCTCCTTCTTCTCCATCTTTTTTCCACCTATTTTCTCTCCTCTTATCATGTTATAACAGTTTCTTGGTTTACATGGCCTTTATGGCCATCATATTGGGTTCTTTTAATTTTGAAAATGATTGACAGATTGTACTTGATGTATTTTTTATGTTTTCTTTCACACGCTCAATTTCCATATCTCAACTCCATGCTTCTTACAGGCATATTGTCCTCATGTCCCTATTGGTCTACTTGCTGGGATAGACCGGGGATCACTGTAGATTCAAATTTTTGTTCTAGAACTCACTCCAAATCCTCTATTAAATGCATGTCCTGGAATGTGTGGGGGAGAGGGGGGGGGGGAGCTAAACACTCCCATTAAGCGGAAAAAGGTGTTGGGACACCTGAAAAAACTTCATCCAGATGTTGTTTTCCTCTAGGAAACACACTGGAGAGCCTCTGATCCCAATACATTGCATGACATCTGGGTCCAGGGCTTTAAATCGGCCTCCTATCATAGTAAATCTTGTGGGGTATTGATATTGTTTAGCAAATCTATCAATTGTTATCTGTGATGAATGGTGCGACCCAGAAGGCCGTTTCCTTTTTTTGAAAGTTTATATAAAAGGTGAATTGTATATATTAGTTTGTCTATATGCCCCCACTGGCCCGAATGCCTTCTTTTTCTCAGACATTTACTCTAAATTGCAGGCTTGGGCAGAAGGGTTTGTGATTTTGGGTGGAGACCTTAATGTAATCATGGACCCAGAACTAGATGTCTCAGGAGGCCCTCGACGCCACAACACCGTTAGATCACCTCCCCCCACAGTCTCCCTTCTCATTGACTCCCTCACCCTCACTCTGGAGATTCTTCCACCCTGTCTCCCGTGAATATACCGTTTATTCCCATCCCCACAACTCATTTTCCCGATTGGACTATTGGCTAGTGTCCAGCTCCCTCTTACATAAAGTAGAACAGGTAGCAATAAAGAATATCCTTTTATCTGACCATGCCCCCATTTGGATGACCGTCACACTACTTAAACCTAAAACCTTTTCCTATAACTGGAGATTCCCCAATTACTTGGCCCCCACAGATGATTTTAAGGCTCACCTGAGACAATCCTTCTCTAACTACCATACAGACAATAGTATCCATTGTTCAGACATTAATCTTTTTTGGACTGCATCCAAACCAGTCCTGCGAGGTCATATTATAGCCTATGTAGCAAGCTTGCTCAACGTTTCTCCCAAGCCTCCATGGCGGTTTCTACAGCATACTCTGCTTTACTAGCAAACCCCTCAGACTCCTCCCATCTTTTATATAAGCAAGCCAAAGATTTCTATGATACTCTATGTTCAGAGAGGTCCCAAATGACCCTTAATTACCAGAAAAAAACTATATTTTTGGTGGGGAAACAGACCCGGTAAGCTTCTGGCCAATATGGTGCGTGCCTCCATAGCAGCAACCCCAATCTTATCAATTCAATTACCTGAAGGCACCATTTCCACCTCCCAAACTGCAATTAACTCGACCTTTTTAATTTACTTTGAATCTTTTTATAGTGCTCCGATAGATGACCAGACTGCAGGAATGGAGTTCCTTACCCGCCTGGACCTACCGGTTCTTACTGCTGATAGCAGGGAATTTTTAATGTCTCCAATCACGGCACAGGAGGTTGACCTGACAATCAAATCACTCCCCACAGGTAAATCCCCTGGACCAGACAGGCTATCTGCTGCATATTATAAAGCCCTATCATCACAAATATCCCCACTCCTTGCCCAACTGTATACTTCTATCATCTCTGAACCTGCTCCCCTGCAATTTAACATTGCTAGGATTATTTTACTTTTAAAGCCAAACAAAGACCCAACCCTCCCCTCCTTATACAGACCAATCTCCCTGTTAAATCAGGACTTTAAGATATTCACGAAAATACTTGCCTCCCTGCTACAACCGAAACTTTCCAACCTGATCCTCCCCGCTCAAACAGGATTTACATGTAAAAGGCATTCATGCGTAATATTAGGACCCTTATAGCCGCCATGACTGTTATACACCATGCTGGTCTAGTGGATAATCTGGTAGTGAGTTGTGATGCCGATAAGACATTTGATAGGGTGTTGTGGGCTCATCTTTCACAAATATTACAGATACAGGGTTTTGGCGCCTCCTTTCTTTAGGTATTCTCCACCCTTTACCATGACCCCAAAGCCTTTTTAAATGTCAATTCTGACAACACACACTGTTTCAATTTAGCAAGAGGAACGAGACAAGGCTGCCCTCTCTCCCCCCTCTTATTTAATCTTTGTCACAACTGAGGGCCTGAGCTGACGGGAGGCAGCCTCAGTTGTAGGGGCTGAGATGTAACGGAACCTGGGAGGTTGTATCAGACCCCTAGACATGTAAGTAACATGTAGAATAACTGCCCGAAGGCGTGACCACGACAACCAGGATAAAAGTCAATGATGTTTATTATGACAAACTCCGTAACAAAGCAGCAGTAAAGGAAACATAAAAGTCAACAGAGGATAAATACAATTCCTGGGTACTACAGGGTGGCAAGGGCCACAGGCACTGGTAGTGTGAGACAGTTCTTATAATCTTCTAGTTGGAAAGTCCTTACCAGGCCTGACTGTAGCAATGGAGAGAACCCAGGATCGTACCAGCTGGTGTTCCAGGAAAGGCTGGGCTGCTGAAGATAAAACGGCTGCTGTGGATACTGGCTGGAACCAGACTGTAGTTGGTACGGAGTGGATACTGGCTGGAACCAGTTAAATAATAAACGAACTTGAGAGCGATGAAATAATAATGAAGTTTGGAGTTTGAGAGCGGTGAAATAATAATACCGGTGGAGAGTGGTAAACTGCAGAAAGGACACCGGCCCTTTAAGAGAAGCTGTACACTGCTGGAAGCTGGGCTGGAAGCAGGTGATTGATAATGAAGTTTGGAGTTTGAGAGCGGTGAAATAATAATACCGGTGGAGAGTGGTAAACTGCAGAAAGGACACCGGCCCTTTAAGAGAAGCTGTACACTGCTGGAAGCTGGGCTGGAAGCAGGTGATTGTTGTAACTGGAAACAGGTGAGTCCAGAATGGATCGGAGAGTCAGGCTACACCGCAGATGGAATGCTGGTGCGGGTCTCTATAGCAGAAGTCTGGAGACAGGAGCTGGAACCTGGAAGACAACCACAGGAGAGAGACAAACTGGAACTAGGTTAGACAACCACAGGAGAGAGACAAACTGGAACTAGGTTAGACAACCAAAGCACTGACGCCTTCCTTGCTCAGGCACAGCATATTTATACCTGCAGCAAGGAAGGGGTTGGCTAGGCAATTATGCAGATTAACAATACAGACAGCAGATTGGTGGAAATGATCAGATGACAAAATCCAAGATGGCTGCGCCCATGCAGACACTTGGAGGGAAGTTTGGTTTGTAATCCATGTGAGAATTGAAACAGCAATGGCGGCGCCGGCCACAGGAGACAGGAGACGCCAGACTGATGATTGCACATCTAAACCACGCGGGCACAGCGGAGGCCGCGGCTGACGTAATCGCCACTCTGACACTCTGCATGCAGGAACTCAGGGACAGCGGTGGAGGCCGCGGGTGGAACGCCATTCCAGATGTTACATGGCGCCGCGGTGACCGCGTCTCAGAGTGACAGGAGAGGAGGCAGGAATGTGGACATCAGTGTAACGGATGGGATCCGGTCCTGGAACGCTGAGCCAGCCTCAGGAGGCATCTGAAGGGTAAGTAATGGCGTCCAGATACCCGGATCGTGACAGCACCCCCCCTTTAGGAGTGGCCCCAGGACACTTCTTAGGCTTTAAAGGAAACTTTGCGTGGAAATTTCGGACCAAGACAGGAGCATGGACGTCTGAGGCATTGGTCCAAGAGCGTTCTTCAGGACCATAGCCCTTCCAGTCAATGAGGTATTGTAACTGACAGTAACGGAAACGTGAGTCCAAAATCTTGGCCACCTCGTACTCGACTCCCCGTTGAGTCTGAACTTTGGGAGCTGGAGGAAGTGCGGAATGAAATGGATTCAGGATCAGCGGTTTCAACAAAGAAACATGAAATGTCCTGGGTATTTTCAAGAAGGATGGTAACTGTAACCTGTAGGCAACAGGATTGATGACTTGTTCAATCTTGAAGGGTCCGATGTAGTGAGGTGCAAATTTCATGCTGGGAACTCTCAACCTCAAATTCTTCGTGGACAGCCACACACGATCACCCACCTTGAGAGCAGGAACCGCTCTACGCTTCCTATCGGCAAACTTCTTATACCTGAATGAGGATTTAAGCAGGGCTGCGCGGACGTTCCTCCAGTTATTTGAAAACTGACGCAAGGTGACATCCACTGCTGGAACAGAAGTTGCCGGAAGCGGTTGGAATTCTGGGACTTTAGGGTGGAATCCATAATTAATGAAGAATGGTGTAGAAGAAGATGAGGAATGGTATTGATTGTTGTGGCTGAACTCGGCCCAAGGAAGGAGTTGAACCCAGTCATCTTGAGAGGAAGACACATATATACGGAGGAAGGCCTCCAAGTCCTGATTCACCCTCTCGGTTTGACCATTGATCTGAGGATGGTAAGCCGTGGAACACTTTATCTTGACTTGGAGGGCTTGACACAAACTTCGCCAAAATTTGGCTACAAATTGTACTCCACGATCCGAGATGATCTCTTCAGGAAAACCGTGAAGTCGGAAGATCTCTTGTATAAACACTTGAGCCAACTTGGAAGCTGACGGAAGACCGGTGAGAGGGATGAAATGTGCCATCTTGGTGAACCGGTCAACCACCACCCAGATGGTATTAAACTTGTTGCAGATAGGTAGATCGGAAACAAAGTCCATCGACAAATGGGTCCAAGGTCGACGGGGAACAGATAATGGAACCAGTTGCCCCGCAGGCGACTGGCGGGAGACTTTGTGTTGGGCACACTTTGGGCAGGAGGCAATAAATTCCATAACGTCCTTCTTCAGAGTTGGCCACCAGTAGGACCTAGAAATAAATTCAAGGGTTTTCTGAATGCCTGTATGTCCAGCAAAACGGGAAGCATGGGCCCAATGCATGAGCTTCTTCCTTAGAACTGGCTTAACAAAACTTTTCCCTGGTGGAGGCGTAGAGTCCATCCCTACCGTGGAGAATGCCAACGGATTAATAATAGGATGCTTGTCTGCAAACTCGGACTCATTTTCTTGCTCCCATGAGCGGGAAAGGGCATCGGCTTTACGATTCTGAGAACCCGGACAGAACTGGAGTTTAAAGTCAAACCTAGAGAAGAAAAGTGCCCATCTGGCCTGACGAGGATTCAGACATTGTGCGCCTTTGAGATATAAAAGATTTTTGTGGTCGGTAAGTATGGTGATTGAGTGGGAAGCTCCCTCCAACAGGTATCTCCACTCCTCCAGAGCGAGCTTGATGGCTAGCAACTCCTGATCGCCAATGGCATAGTTGCGCTCAGCTGGGGAAAACTTCCGGGAGAAGAAACTGCAAGGATGTAGATGTCCATCTTTGGCCCTCTGGGATAACACTGCTCCTACTCCAACGGAGGAGGCATCTACCTCTAAGATAAAAGGAGAGTCGGTGTTGGGCTGTTTCAGAACCGGTGCAGAGATGAACCGTTGCTTCAGAAGGTGAAAGGCCTGTGTAGCTTCCTCGGACCACTTGGACGGATTAGCACCTTTCTTGGTTAATGCAGTGATAGGCGCCACAATGGTGGAAAAGCCTCGTATAAATTTTCTATAATAATTGGCGAACCCTAAGAACCTCTGGACCCCTTTGAGGCTTAAGGGTATAGGCCAATTCTGGATTGCTTGGAGTTTCTCAGGATCCATCTCTAGTCCGGAACCGGACACAATGTAACCTAGAAACGGAATGGTTTTAACTTCAAACACACACTTCTCCAATTTACAATAGAGGTGATTGACACGGAGACGGGAAAGAACCTCTTTTACCCAGAAACGATGATCTTCGAGATTATTAGCAAAGATGAGGGCAAGTCTCTGGTAGCTAACTCATCCTTGATGCGTTCTGATAAGCCATGCCAGAATGCAGCATACAGGGCCTCGTCGTTCCATGCCAGTTCGGATGCCAGGATTTTAAACTGTATAAGATACTGTCCCACAGTACGTGTTCCCTGGCGTAAACGGAGAATCTCAGATGAAGCAGATGTTATCCGGCCTGGCTCGTCGAAGATGCGCCTGAATGTAGCTACAAAGTCAGTATAGGAGGATAGCAGGGGATCAGACTTCTCCCATAAAGGTGATGCCCAGTCAAGGGCTGAGCCACTGAGAAGGGAGATGATATAGGCAATTTTGGTACGGTCACTGAAGAAATTGCCAGGTAGAAGCTCAAAGTGGATTTCACATTGATTGAGAAATCCCCTGCAGAACCTTGGAGATCCATCAAATTTTGCTGGCGTTGGAAGATGAAGATGTGGACTGGAAATGGGTAAGGTGAGTGGGGTTACAGCTGGTGTCACTGTAGTGGACGCTCCGGACGTGCCAGGTCCACGGAGGGTCGTTTGAATCCCATCCAGCCGTGTAGAGAGATCTTGGAGACAGCGGATGATGTGGCCCTGTGCAGCCTCCTGATGTTCAAGTCGGGCTGCCAGTTCTTGCATCGGCCTGGTCGCTTGATCCTGGTCTCCGGCTGGATTCATTAGGTCAGTGCTTACTGTCACAACTGAGGGCCTGAGCTGACGGGAGGCAGCCTCAGTTGTAGGGGCTGAGATGTAACGGAACCTGGGAGGTTGTATCAGACCCCTAGACATGTAAGTAACATGTAGAATAACTGCCCGAAGGCGTGACCACGACAACCAGGATAAAAGTCAATGATGTTTATTATGACAAACTCCGTAACACAGCAGCAGTAAAGGAAACATAAAAGTCAACAGAGGATAAATACAATTCCTGGGTACTACAGGGTGGCAAGGGCCACAGGCACTGGTAGTGTGAGACAGTTCTTATAATCTTCTAGTTGGAAAGTCCTTACCAGGCCTGACTGTAGCAATGGAGAGAACCCAGGATCGTACCAGCTGGTGTTCCAGGAAAGGCTGGGCTGCTGAAGATAAAACGGCTGCTGTGGATACTGGCTGGAACCAGACTGTAGTTGGTACGGAGTGGATACTGGCTGGAACCAGTTAAATAATAAACGAACTTGAGAGCGATGAAATAATAATGAAGTTTGGAGTTTGAGAGCGGTGAAATAATAATACCGGTGGAGAGTGGTAAACTGCAGAAAGGACACCGGCCCTTTAAGAGAAGCTGTACACTGCTGGAAGCTGGGCTGGAAGCAGGTGATTGATAATGAAGTTTGGAGTTTGAGAGCGGTGAAATAATAATACCGGTGGAGAGTGGTAAACTGCAGAAAGGACACCGGCCCTTTAAGAGAAGCTGTACACTGCTGGAAGCTGGGCTGGAAGCAGGTGATTGTTGTAACTGGAAACAGGTGAGTCCAGAATGGATCGGAGAGTCAGGCTACACCGCAGATGGAATGCTGGTGCGGGTCTCTATAGCAGAAGTCTGGAGACAGGAGCTGGAACCTGGAAGACAACCACAGGAGAGAGACAAACTGGAACTAGGTTAGACAACCACAGGAGAGAGACAAACTGGAACTAGGTTAGACAACCAAAGCACTGACGCCTTCCTTGCTCAGGCACAGCATATTTATACCTGCAGCAAGGAAGGGGTTGGCTAGGCAATTATGCAGATTAACAATACAGACAGCAGATTGGTGGAAATGATCAGATGACAAAATCCAAGATGGCTGCGCCCATGCAGACACTTGGAGGGAAGTTTGGTTTGTAATCCATGTGAGAATTGAAACAGCAATGGCGGCGCCGGCCACAGGAGACAGGAGACGCCAGACTGATGATTGCACATCTAAACCACGCGGGCACAGCGGAGGCCGCGGCTGACGTAATCGCCACTCTGACACTCTGCATGCAGGAACTCAGGGACAGCGGTGGAGGCCGCGGGTGGAACGCCATTCCAGATGTTACATGGCGCCGCGGTGACCGCGTCTCAGAGTGACAGGAGAGGAGGCAGGAATGTGGACATCAGTGTAACGGATGGGATCCGGTCCTGGAACGCTGAGCCAGCCTCAGGAGGCATCTGAAGGGTAAGTAATGGCGTCCAGATACCCGGATCGTGACAGCACCCCCCCCTTTAGGAGTGGCCCCAGGACACTTCTTAGGCTTTAAAGGAAACTTTGCGTGGAAATTTCGGACCAAGACAGGAGCATGGACGTCTGAGGCATTGGTCCAAGAGCGTTCTTCAGGACCATAGCCCTTCCAGTCAATGAGGTATTGTAACTGACAGTAACGGAAACGTGAGTCCAAAATCTTGGCCACCTCGTACTCGACTCCCCGTTGAGTCTGAACTTTGGGAGCTGGAGGAAGTGCGGAATGAAATGGATTCAGGATCAGCGGTTTCAACAAAGAAACATGAAATGTCCTGGGTATTTTCAAGAAGGATGGTAACTGTAACCTGTAGGCAACAGGATTGATGACTTGTTCAATCTTGAAGGGTCCGATGTAGTGAGGTGCAAATTTCATGCTGGGAACTCTCAACCTCAAATTCTTCGTGGACAGCCACACACGATCACCCACCTTGAGAGCAGGAACCGCTCTACGCTTCCTATCGGCAAACTTCTTATACCTGAATGAGGCTTTAAGCAGGGCTGCGCGGACGTTCCTCCAGTTATTTGAAAACTGACGCAAGGTGACATCCACTGCTGGAACAGAAGTTGCCGGAAGCGGTTGGAATTCTGGGACTTTAGGGTGGAATCCATAATTAATGAAGAATGGTGTAGAAGAAGATGAGGAATGGTATTGATTGTTGTGGCTGAACTCGGCCCAAGGAAGGAGTTGAACCCAGTCATCTTGAGAGGAAGACACATATATACGGAGGAAGGCCTCCAAGTCCTGATTCACCCTCTCGGTTTGACCATTGATCTGAGGATGGTAAGCCGTGGAACACTTTAACTTGACTTGGAGGGCTTGACACAAACTTCACCAAAATTTGGCTACAAATTGTACTCCACGATCCGAGATGATCTCTTCAGGAAAACCGTGAAGTCGGAAGATCTCTTGTATAAACACTTGAGCCAACTTGGAAGCTGACGGAAGACCGGTGAGAGGGATGAAATGTGCCATCTTGGTGAACCGGTCAACCACCACCCAGATGGTATTAAACTTGTTGCAGATAGGTAGATCGGAAACAAAGTCCATCGACAAATGGGTCCAAGGTCGACGGGGAACAGATAATGGAACCAGTTGCCCCGCAGGCGACTGGCGGGAGACTTTGTGTTGGGCACACTTTGGGCAGGAGGCAATAAATTCCATAACGTCCTTCTTCAGAGTTGGCCACCAGTAGGACCTAGAAATAAATTCAAGGGTTTTCTGAATGCCTGTATGTCCAGCAAAACGGGAAGCATGGGCCCAATGCATGAGCTTCTTCCTTAGAACTGGCTTAACAAAACTTTTCCCTGGTGGAGGCGTAGAGTCCATCCCTACCGTGGAGAATGCCAACGGATTAATAATAGGATGCTTGTCTGCAAACTCGGACTCATTTTCTTGCTCCCATGAGCGGGAAAGGGCATCGGCTTTACGATTCTGAGAACCCGGACAGAACTGGAGTTTAAAGTCAAACCTAGAGAAGAAAAGTGCCCATCTGGCCTGACGAGGATTCAGACATTGTGCGCCTTTGAGATATAAAAGATTTTTGTGGTCGGTAAGTATGGTGATTGAGTGGGAAGCTCCCTCCAACAGGTATCTCCACTCCTCCAGAGCGAGCTTGATGGCTAGCAACTCCTGATCGCCAATGGCATAGTTGCGCTCAGCTGGGGAGAACTTCCGGGAGAAGAAACTGCAAGGATGTAGATGTCCATCTTTGGCCCTCTGGGATAACACTGCTCCTACTCCAACGGAGGAGGCATCTACCTCTAAGATAAAAGGAGAGTCGGTGTTGGGCTGTTTCAGAACTGGTGCAGAGATGAACCGTTGCTTCAGAAGGTGAAAGGCCTGTGTAGCTTCCTCGGACCACTTGGACGGATTAGCACCTTTCTTGGTTAATGCAGTGATAGGCGCCACAATGGTGGAAAAGCCTCGTATAAATTTTCTATAATAATTGGCGAACCCTAAGAACCTCTGGACCCCTTTGAGGCTTAAGGGTATAGGCCAATTCTGGATTGCTTGGAGTTTCTCAGGATCCATCTCTAGTCCGGAACCGGACACAATGTAACCTAGAAACGGAATGGTTTTAACTTTAAACACACACTTCTCCAATTTACAATAGAGGTGATTGACACGGAGACGGGAAAGAACCTCTTTTACCCAGAAACGATGATCTTCGAGATTATTAGCAAAGATGAGGGCAAGTCTCTGGTAGCTAACTCATCCTTGATGCGTTCTGATAAGCCATGCCAGAATGCAGCATACAGGGCCTCGTCGTTCCATGCCAGTTCGGATGCCAGGATTTTAAACTGTATAAGATACTGTCCCACAGTACGTGTTCCCTGGCGTAAACGGAGAATCTCAGATGAAGCAGATGTTATCCGGCCTGGCTCGTCGAAGATGCGCCTGAATGTAGCTACAAAGTCAGTATAGGAGGATAGCAGGGGATCAGACTTCTCCCATAAAGGTGATGCCCAGTCAAGGGCTGAGCCACTGAGAAGGGAGATGATATAGGCAATTTTGGTACGGTCACTGAAGAAATTGCCAGGTAGAAGCTCAAAGTGGATTTCACATTGATTGAGAAATCCCCTGCAGAACCTTGGAGATCCATCAAATTTTGCTGGCGTTGGAAGATGAAGATGTGGACTGGAAATGGGTAAGGTGAGTGGGGTTACAGCTGGTGTCACTGTAGTGGACGCTCCGGACGTGCCAGGTCCACGGAGGGTCGTTTGAATCCCATCCAGCCGTGTAGAGAGATCTTGGAGACAGCGGATGATGTGGCCCTGTGCAGCCTCCTGATGTTCAAGTCGGGCTGCCAGTTCTTGCATCGGCCTGGTCGCTTGATCCTGGTCTCCGGCTGGATTCATTAGGTCAGTGCTTACTGTCACAACTGAGGGCCTGAGCTGACGGGAGGCAGCCTCAGTTGTAGGGGCTGAGATGTAACGGAACCTGGGAGGTTGTATCAGACCCCTAGACATGTAAGTAACATGTAGAATAACTGCCCGAAGGCGTGACCACGACAACCAGGATAAAAGTCAATGATGTTTATTATGACAAACTCCGTAACACAGCAGCAGTAAAGGAAACATAAAAGTCAACAGAGGATAAATACAATTCCTGGGTACTACAGGGTGGCAAGGGCCACAGGCACTGGTAGTGTGAGACAGTTCTTATAATCTTCTAGTTGGAAAGTCCTTACCAGGCCTGACTGTAGCAATGGAGAGAACCCAGGATCGTACCAGCTGGTGTTCCAGGAAAGGCTGGGCTGCTGAAGATAAAACGGCTGCTGTGGATACTGGCTGGAACCAGACTGTAGTTGGTACGGAGTGGATACTGGCTGGAACCAGTTAAATAATAAACGAACTTGAGAGCGATGAAATAATAATGAAGTTTGGAGTTTGAGAGCGGTGAAATAATAATACCGGTGGAGAGTGGTAAACTGCAGAAAGGACACCGGCCCTTTAAGAGAAGCTGTACACTGCTGGAAGCTGGGCTGGAAGCAGGTGATTGATAATGAAGTTTGGAGTTTGAGAGCGGTGAAATAATAATACCGGTGGAGAGTGGTAAACTGCAGAAAGGACACCGGCCCTTTAAGAGAAGCTGTACACTGCTGGAAGCTGGGCTGGAAGCAGGTGATTGTTGTAACTGGAAACAGGTGAGTCCAGAATGGATCGGAGAGTCAGGCTACACCGCAGATGGAATGCTGGTGCGGGTCTCTATAGCAGAAGTCTGGAGACAGGAGCTGGAACCTGGAAGACAACCACAGGAGAGAGACAAACTGGAACTAGGTTAGACAACCACAGGAGAGAGACAAACTGGAACTAGGTTAGACAACCAAAGCACTGACGCCTTCCTTGCTCAGGCACAGCATATTTATACCTGCAGCAAGGAAGGGGTTGGCTAGGCAATTATGCAGATTAACAATACAGACAGCAGATTGGTGGAAATGATCAGATGACAAAATCCAAGATGGCTGCGCCCATGCAGACACTTGGAGGGAAGTTTGGTTTGTAATCCATGTGAGAATTGAAACAGCAATGGCGGCGCCGGCCACAGGAGACAGGAGACGCCAGACTGATGATTGCACATCTAAACCACGCGGGCACAGCGGAGGCCGCGGTTGACGTAATCGCCACTCTGACACTCTGCATGCAGGAACTCAGGGACAGCGGTGGAGGCCGCGGGGAACGCCATTCCAGATGTTACATGGCGCCGCGGTGACCGCGTCTCAGAGTGACAGGAGAGGAGGCAGGAATGTGGACATCAGTGTAACGGATGGGATCCGGTCCTGGAACGCTGAGCCAGCCTCAGGAGGCATCTGAAGGGTAAGTAATGGCGTCCAGATACCCGGATCGTGACAATCTTGCTATACATCCTATTTTCAGGCACTTTCTTCAGGAACCTCTTTGATACGGTATATGGGTTGGGAGGGTGGAGGTGAAGTTCTCGGCATTTGCCGATGATGTTCTCCTCTACTTCTCAAACCCCAAAACAGCACTCCCAAGAGTCCTTGCTTTATTGGAGGATTTTGAATTGATCTCGGGCTTTAAAATCAATTATCTTAAGAGAGGCATTGGCCTTCTTTCCAGAAGGACAACGAGGATAGCAAGGTACCTTCCCATTTCAATGGGCCCAGAATAATTGTCTCACCTAGGTATACAAATACCAAGGAACCCGTCTTTACTAAATGATTGTAATTATGGATGCCGATATACAGCACTGTCTGTGGTCATGTACCCTAGTTCACTCATTATGGTCTGCCCTTCAAAGTTATATTAATTACGACCTACATCTACCCTTTACCATTAGTGACACATGGGCATTCTGGGGCATAGTCCCAACTGAATCTAGACCTGGTTTATCCAGTGGTAACTTAAAATTACTCAACAAGATTGCCGCCACAGCTAAAAAGACGATATTATCCCAGTGGATCTCACCTGCCCCGGTACCTATCACTCTTTTATACCCTAGATTATCCTACTTGTTTACAGTCGACTGGTCTGAAGTCTCTTTACTAAAAGAAAAATGTACTGCTGGCTTTTTTGACATCTGGTTGCCTTATATCACTGCACTGCCACCCGAGACTTAGACGCTCTTACGTCAAAGCTTTCAACTTACTACGTGGTATAACATGACAGTATTAGATACCGGCCACCCCTTTTAGATCTACACTGGGTGTTTGTTGTCTCAATTCTTACTCAAAAGCCATATCTGTGTTGTTGTACTCTTTTTTTACCTATTAATGATGACCCCCGAATATACTTTTTGTCTGTAACCTGATTTTACATGATATATGTCTTGAAGATGTGTGAATTGTTCTTTGTTTACATTTTTTCTGTCAATAAAAATGTTTTAAAAAATATATATATATCCCTATATTCTTCCACAATGCCCAATGGCATTGCTCTTTCTAGTGAGATAATTGAGAAGGCTTCTCACAGTGGGACTGATTCTGAAGAAGAGGCTGCTGCATCCGCTCTTACGTCTGCAACAGGGCCTCTCTGCATATACTCGGAGTAGCGCAAGCGCCATCGGGGCAGTAGCAAATAATCGCTTAACTACATGAACTTCGGAATTGTGTGCGGTTGCGTGTACATCTGAATCAGGCTCAGTGACTGTAGTAGGAGGCATTTGTGATTATTACTGTGTACAATATTAACTCCAAACAGGTTTCCCATATAGATCCCATACTGTACATAAATGTATATATACTTCAGGAGAAGTACTGGGACCCAACTAATCACTGATGTGTGCAAGCACAAAAGTTTGCCAAAAATTAAATATCATGCAGCTGGTTTATTAAAGTGAAAAAGTCATAGGAAATAGAATCCAGTTATAAAAAGCATATAGTAAATGATTGTTTTGTTCAGCATAGTTACCAAAAACATACCACCATACATTCTAACATTTGTAACAGGGATTTGATGCCATATGCTCTACCATTGCTAAATGCACCAATCAATAGAAGCCTGTGAACCAGACATACCTCCCAACAATCCTGTCAATCAAGTAATATCTGTCAGGACTGTCCCCTAAATCGAAATATTTTTGAGGCATGTTAAAAGTGACTTCACTTCCTTTATGTAAAATTTATGGTAGTAATATAAATAACTATACTATATTACAAAATCTATGTGAGTCAAACAGATATTTAAACTAAATTCCAATTTAAAAATGTGAGTACTACACCTACTTTCTAATGTCATGAAACAAAGAAGAGGAAAATATACTTGTATAAGCGCCCTTAATATGATAAGATGATATACATTCCTTAACTATTGTGTAGTAGTGTCCTTGATCTCCGGATTCTTCCTTGTATCCACACAAAGTTTCAGAGATAGACTCCCAGTTTCATTATGTATAGAAAAAAGGAAACAAACAAACAATGTGTAAAATTGTCTGCAAATAGATGATTTTGACTCAGCCCACCGAATCCCCAGAAGGAGAAGGATGGTGTGCGTAAAACACAGCGTACCCCAACTCACAGGCAAGTCACACCAACTATGTGCATAAAGGTATCTTTGTCTTCATGAAACACCATGTGACCTTCACCAAAAGGAATTCAGAGGGATGCATACCATTACTCACTTATAAAAAAAAAGGAGATATGTGTATATAAAGGTATCTTTACAAACGTTTTCACACTTAAAATGCGTACCACACTCACGGGTCAAATAATAGTAGGACTCCTATCTGGGTTTCTTTTCCCACCATCCAGGATGGTTCCACTTATATGCTTCCAATTAAAAAAAACAGCAAACATCCTGTGGCTCGGACAATCATTCAAAAATAATATAAAAATGGTATGCGCCAATTCATATAGTCTATGATAAAAACAGTTTATTAATTACAAAAACCCCATGGTTGGGGCGAATAGGCATCCAAAAATGTAAAAAATAAAATAAAATAGAAAATGTAATAATCAGGAACCAGAGAAAATAGCCCAACAGATGACCATGGAAGGTGTAGTCCGGACACTTAAACAGGTAAAAAGTGGAGTATTACCATTGGTTGCTGACCATAAAATCCAAAGTCACAGTGCCCAGTTTTGTCAACGCGTTTCAGCTCTCAGGAGCCTTTGTCATGTGGGCACTGTGAAAAACCTTGCTATTTAAATGAAATACAGCCAATCAGGAAATAAAGGAAATGACATCATAACTGATAACCATTATTTAATATTCCAAAATTGTGAATGTTTAACAAAATGATAAACAAAAGATACAAATGTTCTGTCATCAATTGCATAAAATTACAATCATTGAAATCATTATATTTATCTTAAAATAAGCACAATCTCGGAAGCCTATTTAGACCGGAAACCGGAAGTGTACCAGATGTTATTGTCTTACACTCCTTCAAACGAAAATGAATGCATCAATAAAAGAACATTTTTAATCCACAAATAAGTGTGGAGCAGCGTGGTGCACACAGATGCGCCACTCTGTCTCCACAACGAGCGGCGCCATCGATGCACCACGGCTGCCGACCGGAAGCATTTACAGCGGTGATGCATACGTTCCACAGACCTCACTGATGCGCTTCCGGGAAGTGACGCATGCATGTCAAACAAGCAACACTATACGTTCCACAGACCCAGAAGTGCAGTCCAATGGAGCCCTATTGTAGTAATACACAATTAATTACATAGGGATCATATTCCACTTTATAAAATACAATACTATACATTGTGATAATCCTCCTGGGTTGGCCTCCCGCAAACCTAGTCGTCCGGGACCGGACGTCCCAAGCACGCAGGCAGACCCCCCAAGTAAAAATTCAAATTCTTACAAAAGTAAAATACAATCATATATTTCAAAAAATAAGACATTTTTAATCATAAGAACTTCTGCATGGGTCCATCCCAATAACAGATTCTTTTGTATGTCCCAGGCCATAGCATACTGGATCTAAGATAAACTGAAAGAAGGATATTAGTACACATGGAACATTCATTAATCACAAATTTTTTTAAAGGAACCACTTCAACTCGAAGTCTTTATTAAGACCCGGAGGTTTAAGGGTTTTGTAGGAATAAATACAATTAATTTCCATCTATGTAAAGTGGCGCATCTGTGTGCATCACGCTGCTCCACACTTATTTGTGGATTAAAAATGTTTTTTTATTGATGCATTCATTTTCGTTTGAAGGAGTGTGAGACAATAACATCCGGAACACTTCCGGTTTCCAGTCTAAATAGGCTTCCGAGATTGTGCTTTTTTTAAGATAAATATAATGATTTCCATTATAGTAATTTATGCAATTGATGACAGAACATTTGTTTCTTTTGTTTTTCATTTTGTTAAACATTCACAATTTTGGATTATTAAATAATTGTTATCAGTTATGATGTCATTTCCAGTGCTCACATGTCTTGACAAAGGCTCCTGAGAGCCGAAATGCGTTGACAGAACTGGGCACTGTGACTTTGGATTATATGGTCAGCAACCAAAGGTAATACTCCACTTTTTACCTGTTTGGGGGTCCAGACTACCCCTTCCATGGTCATCTGTTGGGCTATTTTCTCTGGTTCCTGTTTCTTAACTTTTTAATTTTAATTTTTTTTGTATATTTTTGGATGTCAATTCACCGCAACCATGAGGTTTTTGTAATCAATAACCTGTTTTTATCAAAGACTATATGAATTGGCACATACCATTTTTATATTATTTTTGGATGATTGTCCGAGCCACAGGATGCTTGCTATTTTTTTAATTGGAAGCATATGAGTGGAACCATCCTGTCCAGTGGGGAAAAAAAAACCCAGATAGGAGTCCTACCATTACTTGACCCATGAGTGTGGTACACATTTTAAGTGTGAAAACGTTTGTAAAGATACCTTTATATGCATATAGCTCCTATTTTTTATAAGAGAGTCATGGTACGCATCCCTCTGAATTCCTTTTGGTGAAGGTCACATGGTGTTTTACAAAGACAAAGATACTGTACCTTTATGCACATAGTTTGTGTGACTTACCAGTGAGTCAGGTATGCTGCGTTTTACGCACACCATCCTTCTCTTTCTGGGGATTCGGTGGGCTGAGTCAAAATCATCTATTTGCAGACAATTTTACACATTGTTTGTTTGTTTAATTTTTTTCTATACATAATGAAACTGGGAGTCTATCTCTGAAACTTTGTGTGGATACAAGGTAGAATCCGGAGATCAAGGACATTACTACACAATAGATAAGGAATATATATCATCTTATCATATTAAGGGCGCTTATACGAGTGTATTTTTCTCTTCTTTTTTTAATTGTTTGTTCAATTGAGTGTGGTGACATCCGTGTGTCTTGTTAGAGCAGCCTATTTTGCACACATCTCTGGTATTCCATTATTTGCCATATATTTTAAGGTCATGGGCTAGAAAGATCCACTGTATTAAGGAAGCACTGCTTAATTTCCTTTCTTCTTGACCCTCTTCAATCTGGTTTCCATCCCCTACACTCCAGAGACGCTTCCCTCACTAAGGTAACCAATGGTCTTCTCACTACCAAAGCCAATGATCAATTCTTTCTCCTAAATTCTTATATAAATCTGCTTCATTTGATACTGTTGATCAACATTTTCTTCTTCAAACCCCATTCCATTAGTCTGCAAGAGTCTTTCCATGGTTCACTTTCACATTACTATTAGATCCTTTTCTCTTTCTACCTCTGATTCCACCTCCGTCCTCTTCATCTAATTGCTGTTTTTCCCAAATGATCCCTCTTTGGTCATTTCCTCATCTATATATACATCTCCACCCTTGGAAACTTCATCAGCATTTTTCACAACCTTTGACAAAATATGTAGAATAAATCAGTGCACTTTTACAAGCGGCCACACATGAACTGGGGTGGAGAACCTCCTTCACTGGCTTCCTATCCTCCTCAATACAATGTTCAAACTCATCAGCTTCACATATAAAGGCTTTAATATCCCACCACCTACATCTCCATTTATGTGCACATCACATCCTGCCTGCATCTTCATAGATCCTTGCCTCATCTCTACCTTCATTACCTCTTCTCATACCCAACTCCAAGAAAACTCCCCTCCTCAGGAACTGACTCCTTCATCAACTCAGACTTTCTTCCAGATTTTTTATATTATCAATTAAACACTCAAAACATACTTTTTCATTAAAGCCTCCCTGCTCTCTTACTAAGTTTCCAGTTACCTTTCTCTTCTTCCCAGTTCAGTCTTCCTCCAACTGTTCACCACTCCCCTTAATATAGATCTCTAGTTCCTCTTGTTTTTCCCTTAGCACTATCCGAGCCACTTGTGTTCCTTGTCTCCAAGTACCATTCAGCAACTCTAATTCTGTAGCTCACCCCTACTTTGGGTACAGACTCACTGAGTACTAAACTATTTTTCCCTCTCTCGACTTGACCCATAGGACTGAATTACCCTGCCTCGTATTATTATCATATGTAGTCTGTCATGTCTATGCTGTGTGTTGTTGCTAGATATGCCAATTTACACTGTTGTGCATGTTATGATATGTCAAATTACACTGTTACTAATTATAGAGATGTGCGGTGGGCACTTTTCGTGTTTTGTGTTTTGGTTCTAATTCCCCGCTCGTGTTTTGGTTTTGGATTGGTTTTGCCAAAACCACCCTTTCGTGTTTTGGTTTTGGTTTTGGATCTGGATGATTTTTGAAATAAACATAAAAACGGCTAAAATCACAGAATCTGGGGGTAATTTTGATCCTACAGTTTTATTAATCTCAATAACATTCATTTCCAATCATTTCCAGTCTATTCTGAACATCTCAAAACCTCACAATATTGTTTTTAGGCCAAAAGGTTGTACCGAGGTGGTAAGCTAAGCGACACAAGTGTGCGGCACAAACACCTGGCCCATCTAGGAGTGGCACTGAAGTTGTAGACAGGATGGCACTTAAAAAAAACTAGGCCCCAAACAGCACATCATGCAAAGAAGAAAAAGAGGTGCAATAAGGTTGCTGTATGACTAAGCTAAACGACACAAGTGTGCGGCACAAACACCTGGCCCATCTAGGAGTAGCACTGCAGTGGCAGACAGGAGGGCAGATATAAAAAAGGCCCCAAACTGCACATCATGCAAAATTGAAAAAGAGGTTCAATGAGGTAGCTGTATAACTAAGCTAAGCGACACAAACAATTGGTCCATCTAGGAGTGGCACTGCAGTGTCAGACAGGATGGCACTTAAAAAATAATAGTACCCAAACAGCACATCATGCCAAGAAGAAAAAGAGGTGCAATAAGGTTGCTGTATGACTAAGTTAAATGACACAAGTGTGCGGCACAACCACCTGGCCTAGTAGTGGCACTGTAGTGGCAGACAGGATGGCAGATATAAAAAAGGCCCCAAACAGCACATCATGCAAATATGTAAAAGTGGTGCAATGAGGTAGCTGTATGACTAAGCTAAGCGACACAAACAATTGGCCCATCTAGGAGTAGCACTGCAGTGTCAGACAGGAGGGCAGATATAAAAAAGGCCCCAAACAGCACATCATGCAAAGTTGAAAAAGAGGTGCAATGAGGTAGCTGTATAACTAAGCTAAGCGACACAAACAATTGGTCCATCTAGGAGTGGCACTGCTGTGTCAGACAGGATGGCACTTAAAAAAATAATAGTACCCAAACAGCACATCATGCCAAGAAGTAAAAGAGGGCAATGAGGTAGCTGTGTGACTAAGCTAAGCGACACAAGTGTGCGGCACAAACACCTGGCCCATCTAGGGTTGGCACTGCAGTCCCACTGCCCTAATGGCGGATACCGGACACACATCTAGCACCAGCATAGTTGTTATGGCCTCAGTAATCCGCTTTGCAACAGGGTATATATATATATATATATATATACGGCAGTATCACCAGAATTGTATGGCAGTACTACAGGATCACTGGAATTATATGGCAGGATCACTGGGATTATACGGCAGGATCATTGGATTTATACGCCAGTACCACTGGACATATACGGCAGTATCACTGGACTGGATTTATATGCCAATACCACTGGAATTACATGGCAGGATCACTGGAATAATACGGCAGGATCACTGGAATTATACGGCAGGATCACTGGAGTTATACGCCAGTACCACTGGAATTATACGGCAGGATCACTGGAATTATACGGCTGGACCACTGGACATATACGGCAGTATCAATGGACAAATACGGCAGTATCACTGGACATATACAGCAGTATCACTGGACATATACGGCAGTATCACTGGACATATACGGCAGGACCATTGGACATATACGGCAGTATCAATGGACAAATACGGCAGTATCACTGGACATATAAGGCAGTATCACTGGACTGGACTTATACGCCAGTACCACTGGAATTATATAGCAGGATCACTGGAATTATACGGCAGGATCACTGGATTTATACGGCAGTACCGCTGAACATATACGGCAGTATCAATGGACATATACAGCAGTATCATTCACTGGACATATACGACAGTATCACTGGACTTGACTTATACGTCAGTACCACTGGAATTATACGGCAGGATCACTGGATTTATACGGCAGTACCGCTGGACATATATGTCAGTATCAACGGACATATACGGCAGCGTGGACATATACAGCAGCACAGGGACACCACCACTGGACTGATGCAGGACAACACAGCACCACTGCAATGGACTGGACTTATACAGCAGCACTGGACATATGGCTGCAGAGGACACCACCACTGTGACTGGACTGATGCAGCACAAGACACCACCACTGGACTACACTTATACAGCAGCACTGAACATATGGCAGCAGAGGACACAACCACTGTGACTGGACTGATGCAGCACAAGACACTACGACTGAGGACACTGAGGACGGAGACACATCCTCTCTCTACACTCTCCAATGCCGGAGTGAAAACGGCGGGGATGCGCGGCTCCTTATATGGAATCCAAACCCCGCGAAAATCCGACAGCGGGATGATGAAGTTTTGCTTCATTCTGGTTTTCGAGTCAGGCGGAAAAACCAGAGCTTGACTCGGATACGGGCTCGGGTAGTGAAGTTCGGGGGGTTCAGTTCTCTGAGAACCGAACCCGCTCATCTCTAGTTACTATGTACATTCCTTGTACAGCACTGGGGACACTATGTGGTGGATTAAAAACAAAAGAAAATAATGTATTTTTTTCCTTGTTCATGTACTAGCATTTCCTTTTTATTTATATACGTGGCAGTACACCTTTAACCAGTGTTAAACTCAACGTGGCACATTTTATTTTGGTTGTACCGCATGTTTATAAATGAAATAGTGTTGTAAAAAAACACAGCTGTTTGATACAAGTTGAGTTGAATTTCTAAAATAAGGTTGTTTACATTGTTCAAAAGTACAACTATAGCCTCAACTGTGAGTCTCTGTGTGGGCCCTGTAATTCGTGAATTGAGAGATTACATAACTACAGCTGCACAAAACACAGCAGACACTAAAATACTAACATTTCTATATTATTCACAAAATTTCTGCATACTGAACATTTCAAGTCAGCGACAGTCTAAAAAGCAAGTCACAAGGTTTAAATAACTTAAAGCCACATAGAATGGAAATAGGGCCTTCATTTTTTATTGTTCCTCTACAGCAGGGGTGGGGAACCGCCGGCCCGCGGGCCGTATAAGGCCAGCGAAGCCGTTTGCTCTGGCCCACCTGCTTCTGTCAGTGAGACACGCCGCCGCTCAGTCCGGCGGCAGCGTGTCTCAGCTGTCAGGACATAGAGGAGAGCGCGGCTATGTTGGGTGGCGGTGGCGGCGTGTAGGACTTGAAACCAGCCGCCGGTTCGTGAGCCAATCAGAGCTCGCGGACCGGCAGCCAATCAGGAGCCGCGGCTGCCGGTCCGCGAGCTCTGATTGGCTCTCGAACCGGCGGCTGGTTTCAAGTCCTACACGCCGCCGCCCAACATAGCCGCGCTCTCCTCCGTGACCCGCCGAAAGGAGCAGCAAGCAGCGGTAAGCAGCACGGGGGGCATTTGTGTACCTGGCACTGTGGGGACATCTGTATACCTTGCACTGTGAGGAGCATTGTATACCTGGCACTGTGAGGGGCATTTGTATATCTGGCACTGTGGGGGCATCTGTATACCTGGCACTGTGGGGACATCTGTATACCTGGCACTGTGAGGGACATTTGTATACCTGGCACTGTGAGGGGCATTTGTATACCTGGCACTGTGGGGGCATCTGTATACCTGGCACTGTGGGGGGGGGGCATTTGTATACCTGGCAACGTGAGGGGCATTTGTATACCTGGCACTGTGAGGGGCATTTGTATACCTGGCACTGTGGGGGCATCTGTATACCTGGCACTGTGGGGACGTCTGTATACCTGGCACTGTGAGGGGCATTTGTATACCTGGCACTGTGAGGGGCATTTGTATACCTGGCACTGTGGGGGCATTTGTATACCTGGCACTGTGGGGGCAATTGTGGATCTGGCACTGCACTATTGGGGGCATATGTGTATCACGTCCCATTTTAACTGGCCACACCCATTTTTTTTGCGCGCGCGCCTCCGGCGCGCACACACAGTACCTCTAAGAGGCAGACCTACTGGGGGGCAGGGTAATTTTTTAAGTTGAGAATTTTTGTATGGCCCCCGAAGGATTTTATAAATATCCAAATGGCCTTCGGTAGAAAAAAGGTTCCCCACCCCTGCTCTACAGCTATAAAATCTCAGCACCATTTTCTTCTTTCTAAAGACTAAAACATGCTATAAAAATGGAAACCATTTAACGTACTAATATGACTTATTACTTGAAATTAATAGGACTGCATAATCACATGAATAATAAGAAAGCATTTAGACTTTCATTCTTTCTTAAGTTAACTTTTCAAAGCACCATGGTAAGAAAGGCAGCTTTCTAACATTAATATACAGTACGTCATTTACAGGGGCGCTGACAGCCGTGACGGGTCCAGGAACTGGTAGGGGGCGTGGACAGTTCAGGGAAGTGTGGACAGCCCCCCTCCATAGGAAATATGAAAATAATAGCTTCGGTGCACCCACTATGCACAGGGAGGGGCGCCCGGTTAGAAAAAATGGGAAGCGGCAGAGGGGTTGTGGTGGGTGCGATCACACACACACACACACACACACACACCTGCACATCATGCAGGGAGAGAGAGGACACTGCTTTTGTAGTTGCCTCTCTCCTCAGCGCAGCACCCAGCAGTCGGTCCTCTCTCTCCCCACACCCAAGGGCAGTATGCTGTCTACAACGGGGAAGGGAGGAGGCAGTGGGACCCGGGACCCTCCAACAGTCCCAGGTAAAGAGTACCCACCCCCTCTCAGCACCACTGGTCATTTATGAAAACTGATTTAGCAAAAGTGCCTCTTCTTGTAGATATTGACCGTCAGGGTCGGATTGGACCACAGGGATACAGGGGTAAAGTCCCAGTGGGACCCACTGCCTGAGGGCCTTAACCATCCCTCTACTGTCAGGTTCCAGACAGTGCACTCAAATTATACATTGTTACTCTATTAGAAGGTCAGATACATGGGGCCGGATGTAATGATGCCCAAGTTCGGCAGGCATGCGGGATGCCGGCTGAACTCAGACATTTTTTTAAATGGGCAATCACTTACAAGACTTGGTTTTGGCATGTTTTTTTTTAAAGGGGCAATCACTTACAAGGCGTCATTACATCCAGCCCATGGTCTCTAATGGCTTTCCAAGCCTTTGGGCAGACTGGCCTAATTTCATGGTAACTGGCCACACCCTTTAAGTATGGGCCTCTACCAGTGCATTCCATCTGTGGGTCCATCATGCCTAAGTCCAACACTGTTGACAATTGTGTTTAATCCAGCACTGCAATGTGGTCCATATTTTTATTTATGAACATTATTGCTCTCAAGTGATGTTAATAAATCATTATTTGTTACTTTATCCATGATTGTATTACCCATATCATTGAAAAAATAAAACAACGGGCAATATGCAATAGCCTGTTATGTGCAAGCTGTGCAGGAAGTTCAGCGAGTATGCCTGTATTTTTAAAGAGATAATCGTTTACAAAGCAAAACTGACCTGATTTTGCCTTGTAAAGGATTGGCTCTTTAAAATTACAGGCAAGCTTGCAGAACTTCCCACACAGCCTGCATCTCACAGGCTATTACATATTGGTGGTCATTCCGAGTTGTTCGCTAGCTGTTTTCGGTCGTTGTGCAGCGATCAGGCAAAAAAACGGCAGTTCTGCGCATGCGTATGATGCGCACGCGCGACGTACTTTCACACCATCCAAAGTAGTTTTACACAAGGTCTAGCGACACATTTCAGTCGCACTGCTGGCCGCAGAGTGATTGACAGGAAGTGGGTGTTTTTGGGAGGTAACTGACCGTTTTCTGGGAGTGTGTGGAAAACGCAGGCGTGTCAGATACAAACGCAGGCGTGCCTGGATAAACGCAGGCGTGGCTGGCCGAATGCAGGGCGTGTTTGTGACGTCAAAACAGGAACTAAATAGTCTGCAGTGATCGCAAGCTAGGAGTAAGTCTGGAGCTACTCTGAAGCTGCACAAAATAATTTTGTAGCCGCTCTGCGATCCTTTCGTTCGCACTTCTGCTAAGCTAAGATACACTCCCAGAGGGCGGCAGCTTAGCGTTTGCACGGCTGCTAAAAGCAGCTAGCGAGCGATCAACTCGGAATGAGGGCCATTGCCCAATAACTTTTCTTTTCCAAATACAAGAGACCTCTCATGGTACGTTTTGCCAAATTATTTGTGTTATTGACCCAACAATGTAAACTCCAACAAATCAAGATGCAGACTTTTGATTCTTATATTTCAAGAAAATTTTATTTTAAAGGTAAAAAAAATTTTTAAATGTAAATTTGTGTTTACTTTGTAGGTGCATTACACAAGTATGTCAGTATTTATAGCATTGAGGATGAAGCATTGGAAACTGGTTACATTCAGGATGTCTTCATTTTTTAGCTGTGCATTGGCCCTCATTCCGAGTTGTTCGCTCGCAAGGCGAATGTAGCAGAGTTACACACGCTAAGCCGCCGCCTACTGGGAGTGAATCTTAGCTTCTTAAAATTGCGACCGACGTACGCGCAATATTGCGATTACAAACGAGTTAGCAGTTTCAGAGTAGCTCCAGACTTACTCTGCCTGTGCGATCATTTCAGTGCTTGTCGTTCCTGGTTGTCGTCACAAACACACCCAGCGTTCGCCCAGGCACTCCCACCGTTTCCCCGGCCACTCCTGCGTTTTTTCCGGAAACGGTAGCGTTTTCAGCCACACGCCCCTGAAACGCCGTGTATCCGCCCAGTAACACCCATTTCCTGTCAATCACATTACGATCGCCGGAGCAAAGAAAAAGCCGTGAGTAAAAATACTTTCTTCATAGTAAAGTTACTTGGCGCAGTCGCAGTGCGAACATTGCGCATGCGTACTAAGCGGATTTTCACTGCGATGCGATGAAAAATACCGAGCGAACAACTCGGAATGAGGGCCATTGACCATGCAGCTTTTATACTTTGAGCAAGGGCTTATTATATTTAGTGCTGCACCATGTTTCTGCATATATTGCTCTTATTTTATTAGTTTGTTTAAAAAAAGCAGTTTTCTCTTTTCTGACTTTAACAACACAGATTGATTCACTGATACCACTCTCCATTTTCCATGTACAGTAGTCTTGTCTGCATTCTTAATAGAATATCAGTTTATGTCTCCTTATGCTGAATTATTTATTCAACACAATTGTTTTTGGACTCAGTTGCACGTTATTAATTGCAATAAGGCTTTGACAAGAATTGTAATTGCATTTTTTGTTCAAACACATTATTTCACATGAAGAGGTGTGCTATAACAACTCTCTATGTCAGGGATGGGGAACCTTCGGCCCTCCAGCTGTTGTTGAACTACACATACCAGCATGCCTTGCTACAGTTTTGCTATTTAGCCATGCTAAAACTGTTGCAGGGCATGCTGGGATGTGTAGTTCAACAACAGCTGGAGGGCCGAAGGTTCCCCATCCCTGCTCTATGTGGATGTCCTTATGGTGAAACCAACTAAACCACATGTCCATGAAGCATGGTGTGGATCATATACTGGATGTTACCCTCAACCGCTGGGTCCGATGTACCTGCCACCCAGTGGCGTAACTAGAAATTTTTCTCCCCCAAGCCAAAAAATTCTCTGGCGCTCCACCCCCCCCCCCCCCTCCATAAATGGCACTAGTAAAGTAAAACTGTGCGACAGCAAAAAGGGGCGTGGACTTGCTGACATGGGTGTGGCTTTGCATAAAGGGGTGTTGCAGGAGAAGACTACCTTACACCCCAGTAATGCAACCTGCACGTCGAGACGTTGGCCACCACAGGAAAAAAAAGAATCCTGATTCATGCCCTTAACATTATTTGTCATTTTTCCTCCTTATAGTAATGCCCAGTATACATTATGCCACATACTGCAATGGCCCTTAAACATTATGCCACACACAATAATGCCCATGACGCAATATGCCACACATCATAATGCCCCCAACACATTATGCCACACACCGTAATTCCTGTGACACATTATGACAGGCATCGCAATGCCCGTTATACATTATGCCACACACTGCATTATAGCACATACAATGCCTGTGACACATTATGACAAACACCGCAATGTCCTTGATATATTATGCCACACACTGCAATGTCCGTGATACATTATGCCACACACTGCAATGACCCAGAGACATTATACCACATACCACAATGCCCGTGATACAGTATATCACACACCGTAATGCCTGTGACACATTATGAAACACACCGCAATGTCCGTGATACATTTTGCCACACACCGCAATGCCCATTACACATTAAGTCCTACAGTAAGGCTTCTAATTACTTTTAAATTACCTGCTCGTTGCCAGGGGTTTCATGCTCTTGGTTCCATGCACGGTGCCAGGGGTTTTCATGCTCAGGGTGTCATGCTCGTTGCCAGGGATTTCATGCACTGGGTGTCATGCTCGTTGCCAGAGATTTCATGCGGTAGGTGTTATGCTTGTTGCCAGAGGTATCATGTGCTGGGTTTCAAGCTTGTTGCCAGGTGGTAATGGGGGTCATTCCGACCCGTTCGCTCGCTGTGTTTTCACGCAGCAGAGCGAACGGGTCCCTGCTGCGCATGTGCCGGCGCCTTTGTGCGCCTGCGGGACGGCCGATGGCCATAGCAGGACAGCGAACGCCTCTGCCTGATTGACAGGCAGAGGCGATCGATGGGCGGGAGGGGGCGAAACGGTGGCGTTTAGCCGCCGTTTCATAGGTGCGGTTCGGCCAACGCAGGCGTGGCCGGACCTAACGGGGGGTGGGCCGCAGCGGCTGCGTGATGTCATACGCAGCCACTGCGGGCCAGGGAGCGAGGAGTAGCTCCCAGCCAGCACGCTAAAGCTGTGCTGGCCGGGAGATACTCCTGAAGTGCAAAGGCATTGCCGCTGTGCGATGCCTTTGCACTTCTGCGGGTGGGCTGGACTGACATGCAGGGCAGACTAGCCCGTGCTGGGCGTCCCCCCGCATATCAGGAAAGCTGATCGTAGCTGTGCAAAATTTTGCACAGCTATGGTCAACTCTGAATGACCCCCGATATTCGTTGCCAGGGGTTTCATGCACTGGGTGTCATGCTCATTGCTAGGGGGTAATGCTTGTTGCCAGGGATTTCATGAGCTGGGTGTTGTGCTTTTAACCAGGGGGTACTGCTTGTTGCTAGGGCTGTGCTCCCAGTGCCACATATGCACCCAGTGCCAGATATTCCCCCACAGTGCCAGGTACACATATGCCCCCAGTGCCAGGTACACATATACCCCCACTGCCAAACATGCCCTCCCCCCCAGTGCCAGGTACACATATACCCCCCAGTGCCAAATATGCTCCCCCAGGGCCAAATATGCTCCCCCAGTGCCAAATATGCTCCCCCCCATGCCAAATATGCCCCCCCCAAGTGCCAACTATGCCCCCCCCCAGTGCCAAATATGCTCCCCCAGGGCCATATATGCTCCCCCAGTGCCAAATATGCCCCCCAAGTGCCAAATATGCCCCCCCCAAGTGCCAAATATGCTTCCCCCCCAGTGCCAGGTACAACCCCCCCCCCCCCCAGAAACCAAATACTTATGATAAAATACCGTGCGCCGGTAATGGCTGCCTCTGATTTCAGGAAATGGACAAAGAAGTGTCACCCCACACTCCAGAAATCGTTGTGGTCAAAAGAGTACCATTAGAATCCAGAGGCGCTCAAAAAAAACACATAAATAAACATTCATAGTGCATCATGTATATATATGAAAAGCTAGATAAATTAGAATCTTTTGGTTAGTCTTATACCTAAAGGTAAGTCTACTTTTTTAGGAGTAGACAATTACGCTTTTGGGGGAGCTGGGATTCCACCAATAAGGATTCTGTGTACCTCTGGTCTTCCTCTCCACAATCAGTACCCAAAAAAGAAAGATAGAGAACCTCCAATGGTGCAATATCTTTTATTCACTGTGGTAAAACATATACAAAACGGGGATAAGGGTGGTCTCTCACCATATGAAGTGGTCTACAAAGTAGACAATAATAGCAAGTTTTAAAGATGGTTATATTGGGCGTCCCCGGAACCAGCCGTTCAACTCCACAGATGATGTCCCAACCGTCTCCCTCATAACAAACAAATACTCCTGCCGACGCGTTTCGACACAAGCTGTGTCTTCATCAAGGCATAAGGAGGAACTAACATTTCAATCTATATATACCCATCTTAATTTGTAAAAGGGCAAGCCTATTTCCAGACATGGAATCACTATCATCTAAAATTCCCATTACAACAATAACGTTCCACTTAGTTCTTGATTCAGTCCACATTTTCCAGTAATCCACATTTTCCCGCCAAGGGAGGAGAGCATGTCCCCTCCAAATGATAGATCCCGCCGGCCGGAAGTCATCACCGCTGCCGCGACTGGAAGTGCGTCAATGCACCCGCGTCCGGAAATGCGTCATCCATGTCATCAATAATCCACTACACCCGGACACCGCGGGTGCATGGCTTCATATGTCCCGCCGGAAAAGCGTTGTCCACATAATCCCCACTCTCTGATGCAAGATTCGCCTTTCTCAGCCATAGTAATTTAAATAAAGTCCACGGTAAAGTCCCTCTAATGAAGGGGATCACCTCAAACATTTTAAAAATAGCCATGATTGCAACACAGCCCACATCAGGAATTTTTATGGTCTGAAACATGTTAGGAAAGACAGTAGGGGAAATGATTTGGGGTCCAAACTGGCCAGAAGTGAAATGACTATGATTTATAATTATGGCACCCTTATCCCTAAAGGACTCAATAAGGATTTCGAGCTGAAATGGTTTTTATAAAAATCTTAATAATGTTTTATTTTCATTTTATTTTTAATTCTCATTTTAGAATAAAAATTTTTTTTTATGAATGGATCATATATTCTTTTAAAGTATGTATATTAAACTTCCACAAGGATATTTATAGGAATTAAGGATTGTTTCAGTTTTTAGGATGGAATTTAACCTATGTTTGATGCTTTTCCCTTCTTCTAAGGTGATCCCCTTCACCACAGGTACCACAGGTATGGATGGGATAGTATACTTGACGACACAGAGGTAGAGCAGTGGACTACTGTACCGTACTGCTATATATATAGTTATACTGGTGGTCAGCAAAATTCTGCACTGTCCTCCTACTATATACTACAATGCAGCACAGATATGGAGCGTTTTTCAGGCTGAGAACGTATAATACTGGTGGTCACTGGTCAGCAAAACTCTGCACTGTCCTCCTACTATATAATACTGCTGGTCCCCAGTCCCCACAATAAAGCAATTAGTACACTGAGCACAGATATTTGCAGCACATTCAGCACAGATATGGAGCGTTTTTCAGGCAGAGAACGTAGATATTTGCACTTGCAGCACACTGAGCACAGAAATTTGCAGCACACTGAGCACAGATATTTGCAGCCCACTGAACATAGAAACTGAGAGGACGCCAGCCACGTCCTCTCACGATCATCTCCAATGCACGAGTGAAAAATGACGGCGACGCGCGGCTCCTTATATAGAATACGAATCTCGCGAGAATCCGACCGCGGGATGATGACGTTCGGGCGCGCTCGGGTTAACCGAGCAAGGCGGGAGGATCCGAGTTGCTCAGACCCGTGCAAAAAAAGGTGACCTTCGGGCGGGTTCGGATCCTGAGGATCCGAACCCGCTCATCACTAATGAAAACCATAAATAAAAATAATAAATGGTTTCTTGTATTTCTTGTATTATATGAAGCATGAGCAAGCTTATTTTAACAATGCTGTGCTATACAAAGTGAAGTAAATTAGATTTTAGTTCAATCCATTTAAATTTTAGAGTTAGGAATAACTGGATCAACACTTGAATAGTCAGGTCTGTACAAGAAGCTGGCTCCACCTGCAGTTTGGAAAATGGAATGCATTGCTTGGCATGTTTACTTTTCTAGATGAGCTCTGTCTTTATATCCTGCAAGCTGCTCAGCAAGGTTTATATTCCTGTTAGACTCATTACTGTCTTCCGCTTCTGAAGACAAATTGATTTTGCCCACAACTAAACCCACTTTCTAATGAGCTTTCCAGCATGACGGATATTATGTCACTTTTAACTATGCTATATGAGACAAAAAAGTATGTGGTAAAACAAATATTTAAACTCAAGTGTAAATTATATAATCATTTACTGTATGTAGTATGATCCACGTAGGTCACCTACACCGTTTCATCAAATTCAAAAGGTTTTAGTATGTTCTTTTTGTATATATCTTATTGTTCTATTACATGTTGTAATATACATAATATAAGATAAATTGCAAGAATATATTTAATAGCAATATAATATGCCTCTAAGATACATATATGTATGATACAAGTGGGTTTGTGGACACATCTCTTAGATTTCAGCATACTGTACATGTGCCATAGAAAGAAATACATACACACATTAGAGATTGCAAGGGCAAACGTGTTGATCAGACCACTTTATCCGTGAAATAGACACTTATAGGCAGATGCATGTAGGTGTTCCACCTAGTGGGAATGTTGTATGTATGTAAACCAGCTTCAGTAGTAAGCGGACGCAGATTGCTATTTGGTGATTTCAGCACATGTGCGCTTACGCCGGTACACGCATGCGCAGGATCTTTAACTGCATTCTCTTCAGAATGCAGTCTAAGTCCTGGTGACAGGGCGTCAACGTCACATTTTGTGGGCGTAGATGCACTGTTTGGAGGGCATGGTCCAGACAACAGAGGCATGTCTGGGCCGTTTGTGGGGTGGGTCGCGGCGGGCCTAAACATGGCGTGTAGCCGTCTGCCTTTACAGCTAGGCTGCGTAGGCAGTGGGGCAAACCTTATAATGCAAGCGCTTCGTGGCTTAGTGAAGCCCTCGCATGTTAGTGGAGGGGGATGAGGAGCGGCCTTGCCCTGTTGTGCTGGGCAGCTGCCCGCATGTTAGTGTAATGAGTTGTAGTTGTGCGAATAGTCACACAACTACAAATCATGCTGAATTAGGCCCTATGTACAACTGAACATAAAGGTAGACACACCTTACCTTTTGCATCATAAAGGTAGACACAACTTATCTTTTTACAAGGAGAGCTCTGCAATAGGCAAAATATCTTATTGAGATCCAAGACCCCTTGTTAGAGAATGTTCAAGCTCTTATAGGGGGTAATTCCCAGTTGATCGCAGCAGGAAATTTTTTAGTAGTTGGGCAAAACCATGTGCACTGCAGAGGAGGCAGATATAACATTTGCAGAGAGAGTTAGATTTGGGTGGGTTATTTTGTTTCTGTGCAGGGTAAATACTGGCTGCTTTATTTTTACACTGCAATTTAGATTGCAGATTGAACTCACCACACCCAAATCTATCTCTCTCTGCACATGTTATATCTGCCCCCCTGCAGTGCACGTGGTTTTGCCCAACTGCTAAAAAATTTCCTGCTGCGATCAACTTGGAATTACCCCCCATAGATTCAGTTATAGAGATGTTAGGTCCACCATGAACCACATTACTTTAAGAACCCTTTGCTACAGTATGCTTATGACTTCTGCCCTGGAGCCATCTCGGACTTCCTCATTATTTAGCATTCTTCCTTCCCAGAAATAATCATAAAGTTCTACAGAATATGTGTGCACTATATAAATAACTGTTAATAATTGATAAATATATAATGTATATATTCCCCAACCAGGGGCGTCTCTAGAGAGGAGGGGACCCGTGTGCAGACTCCGTGTGTGGGCCCCCTCCTCTCCCATAGCCGTCGCACCGCTGCTAGCGCTCTGAGCGCTGTAGACTCTGGCACAGTGCCAGAGTCTACAGCGCATGCACAGGACTCTGAAAAATGGCTGCCGCGCCATTTTTTCGAAGTCCTGCGCATGCGATGTAGACTCTGGCACTGTGCCAGAGTCTCTAGTGGTCAGTGCGCTAGCAGCGGCACGACGGTTACGGGAGAGGAGGGGGCCCACACACGGTCAGCGATGGACTCTGGAAAGGTAAGTATAGGAGAAATGGGTGCAGTGTGTGCGGTGTGGGCCCCCCTGGACTCAGGGGCTCGTGTGCACCGCACACACTGCACCCATTATAGAAACGCCAATGTCCCCAACAGATAAACATTTCTCAAGATCCTGATATTTTTAATGAAAAGGGTTAGTTATAAGTATGGTCATCAACCATTGATGATTCCAAATCATTGATGGCTTATGGTCGATATTGAATACTTTTGCCATCGATGGGGGAGAACCAGATGGTGTCCTGCTATTGATGGTATAGAACCATCCAATACTCCTTTTTTTCTACAGAGTACCAGGACATGGAGAATAGACCTGCCCCCATGCACCCATAAAGCCCCACCCCCAGGATCTGATTGGCCTACAGGCCAGTCAGTGAAGGTACAGGGATGACCATCGGTTTGTGAAACTATCGATGGTCATTTATTGAATGGTATGCAACCATTGCATTTTTTCGCAGCCGTGCGATCGGGACAGAAATGCGCATGCACGGCGGAGCGCATTGCGCAGGCGTGTCGTTGCCTGGTGGCAGCAACGCTGCTAACTAAGAAAGTGGTCGCAGCGGCGACCGCAAGAAGATTGATAGGAGAAAGGTGGAACCGGGTATCAACTCACCTTTTTCTGGGCATGGAGATCCAAACGCAGGCGTGTCGAGGCGTTTGGAGGGCGGATGTCTGACATCAATTCCGGGACCTGCAACGCTGGATTGATCGCACAGGGTAAGTAACTCTTACCCTGGTCTTGTTCTACACAAACTTTTTTTGCATAGCAGGGTGGCACAAGCGATCGCAGCCTTGCTATGTAAAAAAACACTCCCCCATAGGCGGCGTCTAGTTGATCGCACGGGTTGCAAAAAGTTGCAGTGTGCAATCAACTCGGAATGACCCCCAATGTCCAGCATCAAGAGGGAAGTTAAAAGTAAATATATATATATATATATATATATATCTTAGGGGCACATAACTAGATCATCCCAATCACAAAGCCTAAGTGGCAAAATAATGATATACAGATGCTGTACGTATATGCACCGCTGTGAGATGATGGATGGCAGATGTGCTGTACTGCGGACAATACAATGAGATGGAATAACAATGAACTTGAACAATGCAGTGCGTGAGTGTAATGAGTGTCGGCGGGCTGTCTGTCATGTGTGGGGGGGCAGGGCCACATGTTAACAAACAAAACAGGGCTCCTAGACACAACGGTCCTCCAGGAATCTTCCCTGTGAGTCCTATGGCCAATCCACCCCTGACAGGTATGGATGCAGAAGTAGGGTTACCACTTTATCCCCTTAATTCTAGACACATATTAATTACACAGGTTCTTTGGCTGATTAAAACCAGGTGAAATGGAGTCTTGAAGTCAGCCAGCCACAGAACTTGTGTAATTAATATGTGTCCAGAATAAAAGGGATGAGGTGGTAACCCTATGCAGAAGTGATCCAGCTGCTTGGCCCACATGTTAGACACTGATCCTGTTCTTCTCATTCATTATCCAGTATATTCCGAATTTTGCAGGAACCTTGACCATATTAAATGCTGATAACTGTTATTATCATTGATTATTTAGTTCAGCCCATGTTTATTCATTGTGCACAGAACTGAAAAAACACAAATAGACCATTGTGTATTGGGTCATTTTGGAAGGTAACATTCTTATCCCATACCATTATAGTACTTATATTTTTCTATTAAGGTAACAAAAATACCCTTAATATCATTAACATAATTTCCGCACTGGTTAGAGCAATGGAAAAATACGATGGAAAGTGAGAATTGGATCCTGAATGAAGTTGGTCACATTAATAGGCAAAGTAAACACTTTTCACATATGTTACATTTAATCTGAAACTCTGAATTTTAACCCAGCATTTCTCTGGATTAAACAAAACAACCTGGTAATGATTACATTTGCTATATATTATACTGCAAACGCAGAAAGCATGACTTGAAAATGAAAAAATCAAGTTGCTTTGCTATTCCCAGCTGTAAAATGTGTTTGAGTCCGCCCACGTTCTGACATTAGACAAACATTTTAAGCTGGTCAGCACTCCTGATAATTCACCTTATGGAGCAGTGTAACAAATCCCTTTTCAGCGTTCCCACTCTTAAACTCACTGAGTTACTTGCAGCTGGTTTTCATTAAAACTCCCCCTCTTTCCTCTTTGTCTTCCCTTTCCTGAAAAAGCTGGAATGGGTGTGTAGTGTATTTTTCAGAACTGATTTTCACCCTGTTAAAATAGTGGTTCCCTTTTACATTGGACAATCAGATTTTTGTTTTAAAGACAGTTTTAGAAATTGCTGATCAGTTAGTAATTTTCTCTATGCCCCTTTTGTCGAAAGTGTCCCGTTCCGATATTTTAGAAAGAAGGTGCAGAATTCTAGAATATATAACCACACAGATTTGTATTTTTTGGTTCTGTATTACTTTCAATTGGCAGTTTCCATGCAATATTAGCGTCAATGAATAATCTCTGTGCATTAAAGCAGGATAGTCAATGTGCAATATGACTGACAGTGGTGAGGGAGATTTTGTGCATTTTGGCTGCCAGTAGGTTACGTCCAATAGTACCATAAATTAATAGGCATCCAATGAAGTGAGTAGGATGGGAAGTGTAATGCTGGGAATCACTGGTCTATGCAAAGGGCATGGAGCCAATATGATGTGATTCTATGAGAATAGCGTTATTTTAGCCTAATGATGCGAAGCACCCGACCCCACGCACTCAGTAATCAGCTGCATCTCCTCTCCTGGCTTCTCCCATAGAGGAGGAAAAAAGGTTGGCAAGTATATTGTGCAGTCATCTTCTATCTTGCAGGAAGGTAAACTAGCCCAAACAATAGACCTGCCTAAGGCAGGAAGATTTGGGTGAAGCACTGCAGAGATCACTATGACCTGTGCAGGCTTCCTTATATTTAAAAGGATAACTCTCTTTTAGAGCAGACATTCCCAACCTCAGTCCTCAAGGCACACTAGCAGTCCAGGTTTTAGTGATATCTGGGCTACAGCACAGATGGTTAGATCAAAATAAGTGAGGTACTATACTAATTAAGTCACCTGTGCTCAAGCATGGATATCACTAAAACCTGGATTGTTAGTGTGCCTTCAGGACCGAGTTTGGAAATGCCTCTTTTAGAGGCTCCAGTGACAAAGGACATTTTTGCTTTGCTCTACCCCCAAAATCTCGACAAAATCTCCAAGAAATTGCTTGCACACATATTGGCGGAAAACTCCTCCTGCTATCAGCCCTGAAACACCAGATCTGGCATATGGCAGCTATGGAGGAAATAACTTATTATCTCCAAGACAGGGAACTACTTGCAGAGTGTAGACTTCCATCTCCCATCGGGCCCATGCCCTGCCCTCTCTAGGTGACCCATGAGTGTTGAACTTTGTCTTCTCTACCTAGTCTCATTCTCTTTGCTTTTGGAATTTTTTATTAACCTAAATCTGAAGCTTTTTACATGGGGGGTCATTCCGACCTGATCGCTCGCTGCAGTTTGTCGCAGCGCAGGGATTGGGTCAGAACTGCGCATGCGCCGGCGCCACAGTGTGCTGGCGCATGGCAGCCGTCGTTGCCCGGCGTTAAGCCGCCGTTTAGGGCAAGCGGTCCGGCCACTGCAGGCAAGGCTGGATCGTTGTGGGGGCGGGCAACGGCAGCTGCGTGACGTCACACGCAGCCGCTGCGGGCCGGGGAGCGACGAGTAGCTCCCGGCCAGCACGCTAAAGCTGCGCTGGTCGGGAGCTACTCTGGAAGGGCAAAGGCATCGCCGCTGTGCGATGCCTTTGCACTTCTGCGGGGGGCGCAGGCACTGACATGCGGGGCGGACTAGCCCTGTGCTGGGCGTCCCCCCGCATGTCAGTGTGAATGATCGTAGCTGTGCTAAATTTAGCACAGCTACGATCAACTCGGAATGACCCCCCATGGTTCTATATCATGGTTTCCCTCTCATCCTACCCTCATCCCCCTTTTCTACCCACATTTAAAGTGATCACATTTTAATGTCTTTTTTTATATTAAATCGTATTTTTATCATACCTCCCAACTTTCAAAACCAGCGTTTCAGGTCTAAAAGGGGTGTGGCTTCAACAAAAGGGACATGGCTTCATGGGAGTGCTGTGATCACCTGCCACGCCTCCCATGTCCATCACTGTGGGGGCATGGCCAGCCGCCTGTGAGCTGCTGACATGCCCCCAGTCCCTCTGTCTCCCGTGAATAGACGCTGTGTGATGAGCACATCATTACTTAATTCACCACTGCTCTACAGCAGAGCAGTGAGTGACAGGAGCCTCCCAACTGCTCCCCCCTCCCCTTCCCCCCCTGCCATCCCCAGTGCTGGACGAACTGGCCAGCAGGTGGGACAGTCTCAAAAAACGGACTATCAATTGGGTTTTTGAGGTATGTTTTTACATTTTTACGTTTTCGACTACTGTTTATTCAGAACTTTGATCTTGTTATGGTGTGGCTTTCTCCGGGGCGGGATGTTCTAAAGGGAAAATGCAGTAAAACCCCCATTTTCAGGGGTTTTACCGCATTTTCATATGTACTAACTCCCAACTACCGCGTTTTCGTCGCTGAGGGTATCGCCATCCTTTGTCCTATGGGCTTCTTACCGCCGGCCACTACCTCCGCCGCCCTGAACCGCTGATCCCGACCCCCTTCCTCCGGCATACCTGTGTGCAGGCAGCCCTGGTCCCGTAAGCCAAACTCCTCCTCCCCCTAGCAACACAGCCGGAGGTCCTTCCAGCTGCAGGGAGGAGGAGGAGGCACCCAGGACAGCCTACTGCCTGCTTCCCGGCCTGTGAGAAGACGGAGACCCCCGGGGGGTGACGGAGACCCCCTGCCCACCTTCTGACAGGTATCGTGGGGGTCCTCCGTCACCACATTGCGATGTTAAATGCATGTATTAGTACTGAGAAGTTCGATAGACTTCTTGGAAAAACAGCCACTAACCCCTATTGCACACTGTAACTGAAGCCGCTGCGGCTGCTGTAATAAATACTCTGTCCCCAGTTAGCGTACACACGCCGGAATAGCCGTGCAGCTTACACTCAGTGCATCCCCACAGACCGACACGCTGAGAGCACGAGGCAGCTCTAGGTGTGGCAATTATACTATACAAACGCTCAACAGAAACTGAATGCGACACCAGTATTTGATTGTATGTTGTGGTCCAAAGCAGCAACAAGTAATAATATATTTGTAAAAGGGGTTTACAATAAGTTCAAATATAATGGTACAACACAATACAATTCAATCACAGAGAGAGAGTCACACCCAATGATACGTACGCTTTGTTCGCCTGCGCAACCCGGATCCGGTCCTCTAGTCGATCTGGCAAGATGACCTATGAGTCTTTTAAAAAGCAGAGAGAGAGAGCGACCGGCCCAGGTGCAAGGTTTATATACCCTTGCCCAAAATACAATACAATGGGGTTGTATGCTCTCCACTGATTGGTTGGAGGGATGGTCGTTTACAATACAGGAGAGGTCATTGGTCGGTTTGAAGAGATGGGCGATGCCTTGATCCAGGGGTGTGTAGCTCTGGATTCCAGCCGCATACCAAGTACATAATAAACACAAATATACCTTTAAACTGCCTTTGCGAATAACTATTCGCAACGACATGCGATCTTCTCCAAACCAACACCGGATTATTACTCATAATTATCCGAACACGTAGATACCATGCATGATGCTCTGATCAGTTACTGTCCCCTCGTATACTGTAAAGGTGTATAATTCCCTTGTTGTGCCTTGCAAATAAGTAAAAGTTGCATGAGGGGAAAGGGCAGACTATGTGCAATGTGTGCACCAAGTTTGGGAAATATGCAATGTGTGACAGATATTTCCATGTTCATTAGATTACCCTGTCATGCTATCTTCAAGCAACATGATCCTACACATGAAATGACCAACCATTCTCAAGATACACACAAAAATAAATATATATATATATATATATATATCTATATACAAGTGTTACTGCAGGCTGCCTGTAGTTAATAATTTGTAACCACAAGCTTGTGTGTATCTATTTGGGATATTTGTCTCCCATTGTTCTGGTTTCCATTAAACAATGACAGTTTGGTTTGTGTGTATCTTTCTTCACAGACCAGGGGGTCTGTTCAAACATTGGAATACCAAGACATTGTGTTGGAAAGATGTGCATGTTTGGTTAGATTAGTGTGTGTGTGAACAGTGACTCGACACAGGCTGTGGCATGTACTGCATTCATTTCCATTGCAAGTAAGAATCTTTCTGTAATTGCTCATACCACGCCCGTACACGCACTCCCGTGGGAGGCGATTGTACGCAATTTGCGAGTATGCTGCACGCACGCCAGACTAAGTACATATATGGATGCCATCTGTGTGGTGTTTGCATGTGGTGTGTGTATTGCAATATTTTCCGACTTCGACAGTCCACCCTTTGGCAGTCAACAATAACTGCCACTAATATTAATAACAGAAGAAAAAAAATAAAAAATATTTACATGCTATACATTACAATGGGCGAGTATGTACCTTGGAAGAGGGAAAAAAGGTCATAGGTGAGAAATGGATGGCCTAGTGTGATAGGAAAAACATGTATGTATGAGTAACTGCCTGAGGGGGATGTATCATCGTGCATCACTAGCTTCTAGGCTTTGCGAAGTATTCATTATATTCCTTCTCATCCCATATTAAGGGTCTGTACATGGTCCAACAAACTCCACCGAGCTATATGATAAATGGGGAGCACATTTATCTGATGATACATCGTGGGGATCCATATGTGTGAGCAAATATGTGTCCCTATTATCTAATGACTATGTGTGTTTCACTAACCTAGCCCTACAGAGATGAACAGAAGACATGTAACGGTACATACAACAATAAAATGAAATTTTTGGTGATTGATGAGTTGGGTTCCGGTTTGTGGATTTCCTTTTTCTGATGCTAGCTTTGGTGAAAGTGATACGCTGATCCTGGGGTCCTACCAACCCATACTCTCCATCAGAACTCACTCTAGATCCTTGCTCCACCTCTCTGGGACCCTCACAAAAACAAGTTGTCCTTATTAAAACCAAAGTCTCTAACAGAACCCGAAACGCAGTTTCTTGTAACCGATCCATTTCGTTAGGGGAAAGGATGAAAATAAGAAGGAGAAAAGAAAGGAAAAATGCAGGGGGAGGTGAAAAAAGAAAATGGTACGACAACCATTCTAACTCTCGTTACTCTCCGTGCTCAGATGCCTTTCAACAGTCCTGCCTCTCAATTTTCCCGGAACAAGCACTCTAGTGATACGAGGTTCTCTTCCACCTGCTCTTTGTCACGAGTCTTCTCCGGGTCAGCGACCTTCTTGCAATGGGCCGAGTGGACCCAAGTCTCTCTCTCGGCAACCTTCAATGCTGTTGTGCTGGTTAACAAAACTTGGTATGGTCCTTCCCACCTGTCTATGAGGCAACCTGAGCGTAAGAAATTTCGAATCATCACATAATCCCCAGGTTCAATGTCATGACAATTACTGTTTGGTAGGTCAGGAATCACCAGCTTTAGATTTCTTTGTTGATTTCTGAGCTGCTGGCTCATCCTAACCAAATATTGCACAGTCACTTCGTTATTACATTTCAAATCATCCTGGGGGTCAATCATTACGTGAGGTTGTCGCCCAAAAAGAACTTCAAAGGGTGATAGGTTAAGTGGTGACCTGGGAGTGGTTCTGATGCTGTACAACACTAGTGGCAATGCCTCTGGCCACAACAATCCAGTTTCAACCATCACTTTGCTAAGCTTGTTCTTAATAGTGCTATTCATTCTCTCCACCTTTGCGCTCGCCTGTGGCCAGTACGGAGTATGTAGCTTGCTATTAATACCCATCAGTTTGCACATGACCTGAAAGACTTCACCTGTAAAATGGGTACCCCTATCACTTTCAATTATTCTAGGGATACCATATCTACACACAAATTCCTGCACAATTTTCTTTGCAGTGAACGTAGCAGTATTTGTGGCAGCAGGGAACGCTTCTACCCAGTTGGAAAACACATCAATACAGACTAAGACATATTTTAAATTCCTACAGGGTGGTAACTGTATGAAGTCAATTTGTATTACCTGAAAAGGGCCGTCTGTCGGAGGGATATGGGATGGTTCTGTTGGTATTGACTTTCCAATATTCTTCCTCAAGCAAGTAAGACATGTCATTGCTCTCTTACCCGCATGAGAAGAGAATCCTGGCGCACACCAGTAGGCTCTCACCAGCTTACACATACCCTCTTTACCTAAATGAGTCAGACCGCGTGCCGCCTCAGCTAAGCTTGGAAGATATGCTCTGGGGGCCACTGGCTTACCGTCCCCATCTGTCCAGAGGCCCAAAGACTCTCTTCCATATCCCTTCGCCTTCCAGACGGACTTCTCCTGCAGGGAACACAAATCTTGCATTTCAATGAGTTGTTGTGTGCTTATTGTGTTAAATGTCATCAGTGGTGTGATGTTGGTTAGTGTGGCTGAACTTGCTGCTGCCTTGGCAGCTTCGTCTGCCCGGCTGTTACCAAGTGACACTGGGTCTTAACTGTAAGTGTGGGCTTTGCACTTGATAACAGCCACTCTGTCGGGGTCTTGTATTGCTGATAGCAATCTTTTGATGTGGGTCGCATGCGCCACGGGTGTGCAAGCTGCTGTAATGAAATTTCTGAGGCGCCATAGGGCCCCGAAATCATGTACCACTCCAAAGGCATACCTAGAATCTGTGTATATATTAGCTGACTTACCCTTGGCCAATTCACACGCTCTGGTTAGGGCGACCAGCTCAGCAACTTGTGCTGAGTGCGGTGGGCCCAGGGGCTCAGCTTCTATGATACTTCTGTCATCTACAACTGCGTACCCAGTGCACAGGTCTCCCGTGTCCGTCTGTCTGTGGCAACTACCATCAGTGTAGAAGGTAAGATCTACGTTTTCCAGTGGGTTGTCACTAATGTCAGGTCTCACAGTGAAAGTCTGGTTCAGATATTCCATACAATCATGCGTATCAGTGTCTGCACTAAATCCTATTTCACCATCATTCTCATCCTCCACCCTTTGTGCCTGTCCAGGCACACTTGGCAGATAAGTTGCAGGATTTAGTGCGCTGCATCTCTTTATAGTGGTTTACAGGGGCCATTAGTGCTAATTCCCACTTTGTAAATCGTGCCGATGAGACATGTCTGGTTTGGGCGGAGTTCAGTAAGGCTGATACTGCATGAGGTGTATGGATGGTCAGGTTGTGTCCTAACACTACGTCTTCGCTCTTACTCACTAGCAAAGCTATCGCTGCAACACTTCGCAAGCATGTGGGGAGAGACCGTGCTACAGTGTCCAATTGTGCACTGTAGTATGCTACTGGTCTGCAGGCATCACCATGTTTCTGTGTTAAAACACCTGCCACACAGCCAGCACTCTCTATACCGTACAATTCAAAGGGTTTCCCATAATCTGGCATACCTAATGCAGGTGCCTGTGATAGGCACTGTTTGAGTCTCTCAAATGCCAGTTTGGACTCATCTGTGTGCGAAATCCGATCTGGTTTGTTTGAAGAGACCATCTCTTGCAAAGGTAAAGCCAGTATGGAGAACCCTGGGATCCAGTTTCGGCAGTACCCACACATTCCTAGGAAAGTGCGGATCTGTTGCTGGGTTTGTGGCAGAGTCATGTTGCGAATCGCTTCTATCCTATCAGCAGTGAGGTGTCGTTGTCCTTGTGTCAAGCAATGCCCCAAATACCTCACCCTTTTACTGCACAATTGTAATTTATCCTTTGAAACCTTGTGTCCTGTCTGGGAGAGGTGAAGCAGCACCTGCTTCGTATCTACCAAGGACGTTTCAAATGAGTCAGAGCACAACAATAAGTCATCAACATACTGTATTAGCACTGAGCCATTTTCAGGTTGAAAGGATTGCAAGCAGTCATGCAGTGCTTGGGAGAAGATACTTGGGCTGTCAATGAAGTCTTGGGGGAGACGAGTCCAGGTGTACTGTACTCCCCTGTAAGAGAAGGCGAAAAGGTACTGACTGTCGGGGTGGAGAGGGACAGAAAAGAAGGCAGAACAGAGATCAATGACAGTGAAGTATGAAGAGGTTGCGGGGATCTGCATCAAGATGACAGCTGGATTGGGCACTACGGGGAATTGACTCTCAACTATTTTGTTCACCCCTCTTAAATCCTGCACTAGCCGGTAACCCCTCCCCCCACTCTTTTTCACAGGGAAGATGGGACTATTGGCTGTGCTAGACGTCCTGACTAGGATGCTCTGTTGTAGCAACCGCTCTATGACGGGGTACACTCCTAATTCTACCTCTGGCTTCAGAGGATACTGAGGGATTTTTGGAGCTATCCTACCATCTTTTACTTGCACTACTACTGGGGCTACATTCGCCATCAATCCAGTGTCTTGTCCATCTTTGGTCCAAAGGGAACCCGGTATTTGTGAGATCATTTCCTCTACCTTTGATGGACACTTGTCTATAACAGCAGAGTGCGACATTAGCCTTTGAGGGGTGTCTAATATATCTTGCACTTCTTGAACGTGATTCTCGGGTATATCCAAGAAGACACCCTCAGGAGTACAATATATGACACACCGCATTTTACACAATAAATCTCTGCCGAGCAGATTAGTCGGAGCCGATACAGCCAGCAGAAAAGAGTGTTTGGTCTGCAGGGGCCCTATCGTAATCTCTGCCGGTCTACTCAAAGGGTAGTGTTGCACCATTCCTGTTACTCCCATAGCAGAAATGGTTTTTCCCGTGGTCAATAAATTGGTTGGAGCTTTGAGTACAGATCTGGCCGCCCCTGTATCTACAAGAAATGGTTGTAGTGTTCCTGCTACTTTGACCAAGACCTCAGGTTCATTCCCAGGGCCAGCGATCAGCTTCACAGGCTGCAGACTACAGGTGTGGCCTAACCTCTATTGGGGCCGTCGACCCACCCTTTGGGCGTTGGCGGCTATGATATGTGAGGGGGATAACGGTAAGTCTTCGGGGGCTCGCCAGTCCTCCCGTGGTGGATACCTCCTTGTTTCCCTTCTATGCGGCTCGTACTCTCTCCTGTATGATCCCTGATCTCCTCTATGTGTATAATTACTTTGCTCGTGTTCTTGTCTAGGGGGTCTGAATTTTTGTGTGCTGTTACAATTGCTGGCATAATGCCCTTCCCTTTTACACAGATAACAAACTCTTGGCTTTTTCCATGTGTCAGGGGCCTGGGGTTTTGGTCGAGTTGGTGCTCCTTCCAGTGCTTGGATGCTCATAACCATCAACCGCTCCCCTTGTGCCTCCCTGGTTTTCTGGATATTACGGTCGTGCTCCAGTGCTGATTCCCTAAGTGCAGTCACCGTAATACCCCTCCAGTTTGGCATAGAAGTTTGCACCCTGGTTTTCAGTGCCTCCTTCAATCCCTCCATTAATACAGAGACAGCTACTTCCCTGTGGTTGACATTGTCTTTAATATCCTCAACCCCAGTGAATTTAGCCATTTCCATCAAAGCTCTGTGGAAATATTCGGATGCCAGTACATTCTCTTTCTGTCTTATGGAAAAAATCTTATTCCATCTAACTACGGCTGGGAAATACAAACCTAGTTGTATATTGATTTGCCTGACATTCTCCTGATTGTAAGCATCAGTGAGTGGCACTTCTGCATCTAGGTTGCAGTCTGTAATAAATTTTGGGATGTCAATGTTAGAGGGGAGACTCGCTCGCAACACCGTCCGCCAATCTTTGTTTGTTGGTTCTTCGGAAAGTCCTAAATCTTTTATATATTTCTGGCATCCAACTAAATCCTTTCTGGGGTCAGGGAATTCTGCCATAATTGACCTCAGCTCCATACGGGACCAGGGACAGTACATTGCAATGTTCCTGATTGGGGTCACCCCCTGAGTGTCAGTTCTCCCGTTAGGGACTGCAAACACCCTAACTGGATGCAACTCAACCACATCTTTCTTGTTTGTCTCTACAATACGGGGAGTCACTGTTTCTGCATAATGGACGGTACCGTACTTACCAGTCGCCACAATCTCATCTGCCCCCTCACTTGCTGATATGGCCACTGCCCTTGGTGGTTGGGCAATGCCCACCCTTGTGTCGTGTATGGTGGCAGCAAGGGCAAGGGCTGAGATCATGCTAGGCTCATCCTCTACTTTGCTGTAATCTTGGGGAGAAGGTAAAACAAGGTACAAGCGTTAGTTTTAATACATTCGCTGCGCATTTCCCTGACCTCTACCTTTGTATCATTGGTGGTGACACTCTTCTCTCCATCAACATATGGTGGTGGTGGTGCTGTCGCATTCACGCTTCTGCCTGGTTTGGAACTTGCTGTGCGAGCAAGCTCCCTTTGCACATCCCCCTCTTGTTGCCACAAGTTTAAACAATCTGTATGCCTTACCCTTTGCTTTCTGGATTTGAGCAGACATATTCTAATCCTTACATTGTGTAGTACCTCTGGATCAAAACTACCTATCCCAGGAAATGATGCTTTATCCCCCACAGTCATTCGTGTCCATTCATCACAAAAGGTCTCAGTGTGGGGACCATACTTCCCCCACATTACTAACCGAGCTGACCCCCTGGGTCTCAATTCTGCTGTCTGAACCCTGACTGAGGAACGTCCCTGTGTTGTGCACTTGGCTCCCATTGTGGACCCTTTTAACACGGGAAAACTTCCTAAAATGCTCCAAACACAGTAGTCTAACGGTGGAAGTCCTCAAAGTTCTTCCACTAACTTCTTCTGCTCCGAGTACCACGGATCCGCCCTGTTTAGCAGACACGCGTAGCCAGTGCAGGCCCTACTTCGGCCTATATCCCCTGGGCCTTTAGGAGTAACTTACCGTACCCAGTGAATATCTGCCTAAAAGACAATTTTTACACAAATCACGCCTGCATGTGCTTTACACAACGCGTATGATGACGAGGTTTACGCACAAATATGCAAAACTTCGTATCACGTTGCGCCACGTATCGCTCACACAACCGTGCGGTCCAATCTTACAGCTTATAGACACTTGCTATCTATAAGTTGTAGGATCACTGGAGTCTTCACACTGTGCTCCAAAACAGCCGGAGTGTAATACCAAGAAAGAAAACCTTTAAAACAACAACTTCACAAAGCTTTATCACACTCCGTTGCACGTGTTCACCTAGACCGTGCTCACCAAGTTCACCGAGTTTCACAGAGTTCACCGAGTTCACCAAGTCCACTAAGCAGGGTTCAATACATTCACACCTTTTTCAGCCCACACTAGCACTCTATAGTTTTCTGATCAGAAAAATATCCTTCCCTGTCAACTGATAGCTTTCCCCAGAGGTAACTAGTGATGAGCGGGTTCGGTTTCTCGGAAACCGAACCCCCCCGAACTTCAGCCTTTTTACACGGGTCCGAGCCATGCTCGGATTCTCCCGTGTGGCTCGGGTAAACCGAGCGCGCCCGAACGTCATCATCCCGCTGTCGGATTCTTGCGAGACTCGGATTCTATATAAGCAGCCGCGCGTCGCCGCCATTTTCACACGTGCATTGAGATTGATAGGGAGAGGACGTGGCTGGCGTCCTCTCCGTTATAGTAGAAAAGACACAGAGTGACTTAGTTATAATTGTGGGGAGGATTGGAGACGGGGAGCAGCTGTTAGGGAGTACAGTGCAGGGTTTTGATTATAATAGTAGTGACCACCAGTTTAATCCGTTGGTTCTCTGCCTGAAAAAAACGCTCCACCATATCTGTGCTCAGTGTGCTGCACTGCTGCATGATATATCTGTGCTAAGTGCACTGCTCACACTGCCTAATTGTGGGGACTGGGGAGCAGTTATAGCAGGAGTACAGTGCACAGTTTTGCTGACAGTGACCACCAGTCCAGTATACGTTTGTCTGCCTGAAAAACACTCCTGTGGTGGCTTTTTATTTCCTCATACTAGTTTAGCAGTCTGCTGACAGTGTCCACCAGGTCCGTTATTATTATACAGTATATATATATATATATATAGCAGTACGGTAGGCCACGGCTGTACCTACCTCTGTGTCGTCAGTGCACTCGTCGTCCATAAGTAATATAATACTATACTATTTATCCATCTACATTGTATACCTGTGGTGGCTTTTTTTTTCTTCATACTAGTTTAGCAGTCTGCTGACAGTGTCCACCAGGTCCGTTATTATTATACAGTATATATATATATATATATATATATAGCAGTACGGTAGGCCACGGCTGTACCTACCTCTGTGTCGTCAGTGCACTCGTCGTCCATAAGTAATATAATAATACTATACTATCCATCCATCTACATTGTATACCTGTGGTGGCTTTTTTTTTCTTCATACTAGTTTAGCAGTCTGCTGACAGTGTCCACCAGGTCCGTTATTATTATAAATTATATATATATATAGCAGTACGGTAGGCCATGGCTGTACCCACCTCTGTGTCGTCAGTGCACTCGTCGTCCATAAGTAATATAATAATACTATACTATCCATCCATCTACATTGTATACCTGTGGTGGCTTTTTTTTTCTTCATACTAGTTTATCAGTCTGCTGACAGTGTCCACCAGGTCCGTTATTATCATACATCTCCTATATAATAGCCCTATTCTGTGACCTTGTGATTCATTTGCTAACGCTGGGCGGAGTCACAACACTGGGCGGAGTTAGTCAAATGAGTCACAGAGATCTGGCCAAATCTACAGGAGACTAGGAGCAGAAGCAGATAGTATGGGCATTGGGCATGGCACAGGCAGGGGTGCAGACCTCCCAGCTTTCTGCAGGAGCTTTCTCCAGGCAGAAGGAGGGCAACACACTCGGCGAAAAGGGGGCGTGGCTTCACATGAGGGTCCCCATTTTCGTCAGCGAGGGAGCATGCCCAGCGCTCTGTGAGCTGCTGGCATGCTCCCAGGGGCTGATTATGAGTCCGGGGGGCCCAGGGCACTTGAGACAGGGGAGCCCTATCTCATTGCTGTGCCTGCTGTGGGTTGGGGGCGTGGCCTAATCGCGGCCCGCGTGGCCACGCCCCCTTATGCAAATTCCGATTTTTATTTTTTAAATGGGATTTTGGCCCCTCAGCTAGGGCTAAATCCAGAGGAGGTGGTCGCTCCCCCCTACACACCCGCACAGGGAGAAGAAAGCAGGGAGACTGCTGCCACCCTGCAACACCACAGACCTGCCAATATGCAGCAGCGTGTGCTGACTGTAGCACAATGCTGCCGCTGTTGCTGGCAGGACGGCGGGGGGAGCTTCTGAGCTGGGACAGAGCTACTCCAGCCGGGGGGCCCCCTAAAACTGTGGGGCCAACGGTACGTATCCCCCGCCCCCCCCCCCTTAATCCGGCTCTGCTGCTGGAACCCCCCCATTAATCCATACCCCCTGATGCCCCCTCTCCCTCTGTCTCCACTATTCACCGCTGCTCTGCTAAGCAGAACAGCGAGTACAGGAGCTTTCCAACTGTCCCCCCCACCGCCGGACACTGCGACCAGCGGGTGGGACAGCGGGACAGACCCCAAAAAATGGGACTGTACCGCGAAAATCGGGACATTTGGGAGGTATGGGGGTGTGTGAGGGGTATGTCATACAGACAGACGGGCACCGGCTCACTGTGTGCTTGACCCCCCACATCGGCATACTCAGCAGGGTCTCTCTGGTGTGGAGGAGCGTCACTTTCTGGCACACTCCACGCTTCTTAGCTGCAGTTTAGTGGGCACCTGCCGCTGTGCAGGTTCCATACTGCCTCTGTTATCTCCAGCCCCGGCAACCCCACCGCTAGCTGCAGCACTGCCACCCGCAGTGGAGTGCGCCCAGCTCATTCACACACTTTAGCTGGCGGGTAGCGCTGCAGAAATCCGAGCTGCTTGCAGGCTCTGACCCACTCCTCCCTCCAGCCGCAGCATCTCCTGGGAGCTAACCAGTCACTCCCAGTCTCCCCTTACCACAGTGCCCGGAAGCCGTGAGGTCCGTGCCACGTGCATGCTATGACCCCCTCCTCCCTCCAGCCGCAGCATCTCCTGGGGGCTAACCAGTCATTTCCAGTCTCACCTTACCACAGTGCCCGGCAGCTGCGCGAGGTCTGCGGTGTGTGACTGAGGAGGGGGGGATGGATGCGGACGGGCAGAGAAAGCAGGACTCCAGCCTGAGAGAGTCAGCCATGCCAAGTCTCCAGCAGCAGCAGATCCCAACAGGTTGGAGTGGAACAGCAGCAGCCAGCAGCAGTGACTCCGGTAAGACACATCTGTCTGTCACCACTGTTTTGTCCCTAATACCAATCTCTCCCGTGCCCTGTGTTCTGTCATGTCCCTGTCACCCCTGGCCTAGGCCCTGCCACCCTTATCCTGGCCCTTTCACCCTTATCCTGGCCCTTTCACCCTTATCCTGGCCCTGTCACCCTTATGCTGGCCCTGTTACCCCTATCCTGGCCCTTTCACCCCTGTGCTTGCCCTGTCAACCCTATACTGGCCCCGTCACCCCTGTCCTGGTCCTGCCGCCCCTACCCTGGCCCTGTCACCCCTATCCTGTCCCTATCATTTCTGTCCTGGCCCTGTCACCCCTGTCCTGGCCCCGTCACCCCAGTCCTGGCCCCGTCACCCCTGTCCTGGCACCGTCACCCCTGTTCTGACCCTGTCACCCCTGTCCTGGCCCCGTCAACCCTATACTGACCCTGTCACCCCTGTCCTGGCCCTGTTACTGCATACCCTCCAACTACCTTTTATGGCATGTACAGTACCCGCAGCGCCTCCAGACCTCTCCCCAATGCACCACACCTCCGCACCTTCCCCTCCACCACATGCGGCACTCCACCCCTCACCCACATGCTGTGCCTCCAGACCCCCTACACCACCCGTGGCTCCCACTCCTCCACCCCTTCACCACCAACAGCACCTCCAGGCCCCTTCCACCATTCACCCCCCTTATATGTCTCCCCCCACACCTGCCCCCCTCCACCCGCAGCATCTGCAGACACCCTCCTCCATCAGCGGTCCCCCCCTCACCCACCCCTCCCCCACCAATGGCACCCCCGCACCTGCCCCTCCACCACCTGCAGCTCCTCCGGACCTCCTTTCCCATCCGCCGCAACACCCGTACCTGCCCCTACCCTACCCATGGTGCCTGCGGTCCCCTACCCAACCCCCGGCACTCCCGTCCCTTCCCATCCCACAGCACCTCCGGAACCCTTCACCCATCCACAACATCCCCACACCTGCCCCTCTCCCACCCGTGGCACCCCTGCCCCTCCCCCACCTGCAGTGCCTCCGGACCCCTCCCCCATCTGCATCCCCCACTCCTCTGCCCCTCCCCCACGCGCAGCACCTCCCGAACCTTCCCCATCCAGGCCCCACCCCTACTTCTGCCTCCCCTCCACCCGCAGCATCTACAGACACCATCCGCAGTCCCCCCCGCACCCGCTACATTCTGTACATCGTGCCCTGCAGGTGCTGTTCACGCCGTCGCAAGGGGCTGCGCCTCCTTCACCATCGCACGCCCTTTCATTGTGCAATATTTAACCACTAACAAAGGAATGCAGGTAATACTCCATATAATACAAATATTAAACCCCAGAAAGGCATGCAAGGGTTAAGGGGGCGTAGCCCCTTGCGACGGTGTGAAGAGCGCCCGTAGGGCGCGATGAAGCACCTAGTTATATATATATATATATATAGCAGTACGGTAGGCCACGGCTGTACCTACCTCTGTGTCGTCAGTGCACTCGTCGTCCATAAGTAATATAATAATACTATACTATCCATCCATCTACATTGTATACCTGTGGTGGCTTTTTTTTTTCTTCATACTAGTTTAGCAGTCTGCTGACAGTGTCCACCAGGTCCGTTATTATTATACAGTATATTATATATATATATATAGCAGTACGGTAGGCCACGGCTGTACCTACCTCTGTGTCGTCAGTGCACTCGTCGTCCATAAGTAATATAATAATACTATACTATCCATCTATCTACATTGTATACCTGTGGTGGCTTTTTTTTCCTTCATACTAGTTTAGCAGTCTGCTGATAGTGTCCACCAGGTCCGTTATTATTATACAGTATATTATATATAGCAGTACGGTAGGCCACGGCTGTACCTACCTCTGTGTCGTCAGTGCACTCGTCGTCCATAAGTAATATAATAATACTATACTATCCATCCATCTACATTGTATACCTGTGGTGGCTTTTTTTTTCTTCATACTAGTTTAGCAGTCTGCTGACAGTGTCCACCAGGTCCGTTATTATTATACAGTATATTATATATAGCAGTACGGTAGGCCACGGCTGTACCTACCTCTGTGTCGTCAGTGCACTCGTCGTCCATAAGTAATATAATACTATATGTTAGGGTCTCCTGCCCTGTGCTGCCACGTCGTCATGGCAACCGGGAGACAAGTGCTAGTGGAGAAACCTGAGCGCAGCTGATACTCCGGTTCGGGTCTTTTGCTGTGCAGTGGTTATAGGCTCTGTGCACGGCAGGGGATCCGGTGCTGGTTTTTGTGCTCACAGTCTGTGAGGTCTGAGTGGGGCGTGGACAGCACCTGCTTTATAAGGCCTCTTTTCAGGGTAAGCAGATGCTGCTGAATCTTTGTTGGTTAGTCAGTTCATGAAAGTTAGCCAGTACTGTGTAGCTTTGTATTTGTTTGTTGCTTACTGCAAATAGGCCTGGGGATTTGGTATTACACTCTGCCAATCCAGACCTAGCAGTAAGACTGGAGTCAGTCGTTTAGCTTGCTGGGGTTCTGTTACTACTCTGTGAACTTAGCAAGTTTGCGGCTGTATTCTAAGACTTGCCTGTCTAATCCTGTCTCACTGTGCTAGGTGTCAGGGGTCAGTTTAGTGGCAGTAAGCTAAAACCTGTGCACTGCAAGTGAGAATCAGGATTGTGGAGTCTCTCCTTGTGTCTATCATTCCATCTCTGACCAAGGAGTTTACTGCCACACCCGTTGGTAACCCTTTAGGGTTTTGCTGTTGCCCTTAGCAACAGCATTTCGGGTTCTCTACGTATTAAAACACAACATCTTGCTATTTCCATCTGAGCAGTTCTAATACAAGGGAGATACCCAGTTCCTTAGCCTCTGGGCTTCTTTGTTCACTTTGTGTGTATTTTGTTACCCTATCACCTTCTGTGTACGTTATGTCATATTCCCCAGTTTGTCTGTGAGTCCATTTGTTTTGCATAACAGTTCAAACACCAGTACATTCCTGCAGACACTGGAGTGCATAACAGTTCTGACACCAGTACTTTCCTGCAGGCACTGGTGTGCATAACATATTCAGCAGCCTAATACTCCTGTTGAAATTTTGTGGGAATATGGAGCATACCCCTCAAAATACGTTGCAACAGGTGGTCGATCAGGTGCAGGTCCTGACTCGACAATTTAATGATTTGTCCATTAAAATGCACACCTCCCAGGCTGCTGGCGGAGCTCCCGCAGCAGCAGCACCTGCAGGGGTTAAGGAGCCGAAAGTAAATCTCCCGGATCGTTTTTCTGGAGATCGCTCGCAGTTCTTTTGTTTCAAGGAGAGCTGCAAGCTATACTTCCGGCTTAGGCCTCAGTCTTCTGGGTCGGAGATTCAGCGGGTGGGCATAGTGATTTCCTTGCTACAAGGAGACCCACAGGTCTGGGCATATGGGTTGCAGCCTGACTGTCCGTCGCTTAAAAGTGTTGATGCTTTTTTTACGGCACTGGGCATGTTGTATGATGACCCTGACAAGACGGCCTCAGCCGAGGCTCAGATTTCGATCCTTAAGCAAGGGCGAAGGCCAGTTGAGGTTTACTGTACGGAGTTTCGGAGGTTGGCCCATGATACCCAGTGGAATGACCCAGCCCTGAGACACCAGTACCGAAGAGGTCTTTCTAACCAGATAAAGGACCAACTGGTACAATATCCCTTGCCTGATAGCTTGGATCAGCTCATGCAGTTATCCATCCGGGTGGATAGACGGCTGAGAGAGCGTAGGCTTGAAAGGGAGACTGAGATTTCCTTCCTTCCCAAGGGAACCTCAGACTCTGAGGAATTTTCTGAGGAGCCTATGCAGATTGGGGCTACCCGCCTCTCCTCGCGTGAGAAGACGCGGAGGAGACAGCAGGGCTTGTGTTTGTACTGTGGGAATAAAGGTCATGTGGTAGTATCATGCCCAGAAAAGCCGGAAAACTTCAGGGCCTGAGGGTGATGGGAAATATCCTGTCAGGCCTGAAGTCAGAATTTCCCAAGAAGACTTTTATCATTCCGGTGACCTTGAAGATCCTCGGTCAAACTGTCAAGACTGAGGCCTTTGTGGACAGTGGGGCCGACGGGGTTTTTATGGACCGCCAATTCGCCCTGAAACACTCTGTTCCCTTAGTACCCTTGGCATCGGAAATTGAGATTTGTGGGTTAAACGGGGAACCATTATCCCAAGGTAAAATTACCTCTTGCACTAGCCAGATTTCTTTGTTTATTGGAGCCACACACTCTGAAAAATTGTCCTTTTATGTGACTGTCTGTACTTTTGCCCCATTGGTGTTGGGGTTACCCTGGTTAAGGGCCCACAATCCTCAATTTGACTGGGTCTCTGGGGAGATTCTTAGTTGGGGTACTGATTGTTTCAGGAGTTGCTTGAGCCTTCCAGTCAGGCTCTCGCAGCTAAGTTTGCCAGGATTGCCAGGGTGTTATGCAGATTTTGCGGACGTGTTCTCCAAAAAAGTTGCAGAGGTACTACCTCCCCATCGCCCCTATGACTGTGCCATTGATTTGTTGCCAAATGCTAAGCTTCCCAAGAGCAGGTTGTACTCCCTGTCACGTCCTGAGACTCAGGCTATGGCAGAGTACATTCAGGAGAACTTGGCTAAGGGATTTATCAGACCTTCACAGTCTCCAGTTGGGTCGGGGTTCTTCTTCGTGGGTAAAAAGGACGGTTCGTTGCGACCCTGCATCGACTTCAGGGAATTGAACCATATCACGATTAAAAACTCATACCCACTGCCTCTCATTTCGGTCTTGTTTGACCAGCTTCGTACTGCCACCATTTTTTCTAAGATTGACCTACGCGGTGCGTACAATCTAATCCGAATAAGAGAGGGGGATGAATGGAAGACTGCCTTTAATACCCACTCAGGGCATTATGAATATTTGGTGATGCCTTTTGGGCTCTGTAATGCCCCGGCAGTCTTCCAGGATTTCATGAATGATGTGCTCAGGGAATATTTGGATAGATTCTTAGTTGTATACTTAGATGACATCCTAATCTTCTCCCATTCCCTGGAGGAACATCGGAAGCATGTACGCTTAGTCCTCCAGAAACTCAGAGACCACCGGCTTGGGGCGAAGCTGGAGAAGTGCGAATTTGAAGTTCAGCAAATCGCATTTCTAGGATATATTATCTCCCCAGAAGGTTTCCAAATGGAGGGTTCCAAGGTACAGGCAGTCCTGGATTGGGTGCAGCCCACTAGTTTGAAGGCGCTTCAGCGTTTCCTGGGCTTTGCAAATTTTTATAGACGATTTATCGCTGGATTTTCGTCTATAGTGGCGCCCTTGGTGGCACTCACTAAGAAAGGGGCGGATGTTGCTCACTGGTCTTGTGAGGCTAAAGCGGCTTTTGCCCGTCTCAAAAGGGCATTTGTTTCGGCCAAGGTGCTGCGACACCCAGATCCAGAGCGTCCTTTTGTGGTGGAGGTGGATGCCTCTGAGATGGGTATTGGGGCAGTGCTTTCTCAGATGGGAGTGTCTGATAATCGCCTTCATCCCTGTGCTTACTTTTCCCGTAAATTTTCGCCTGCCGAGATGAATTATGACGTGGGTAACCGGGAATTGTTGGCTATTAAGGATGCACTCGAGGAGTGGAGACACTGGCTTGAGGGGGCTAAGTTTGTGGTCTCAATTCTCACTGACCATAAGAATCTGGCATATTTAGAGTCAGCGAAGCGTCTCAATGCCAGGCAGGCACGATGGGCTTTGTTTTTTGCTCGCTTTAATTTTTTGATAACATATCGCCCTGGGTCAAAAAACATCAAGGCTGATGCGCTCTCGCGGAGTTTTGCTCCAATCCAGGAGACCACCGAGGAGCCGTTGCCCATTGTTTCCCCATCATGTATTAAAGTGGGCATTACCCAGGACCTCTTATCATTAGTCCTTAGAGCACAGGAGCAGGCTCCTCCAGACCTTCCGGTAGGTCTTTTGTTTGTGCCTCCTAGGTTAAGACAGCGAGTGTTCCTGGAATTCCATGCCAAGAAGTCGGCAGGTCACCCGGGTATTGCCAGAACTCGGGAGTTGCTATCTAGGGCGGTGTGGTGGCCCTCGGTGGCTAAGGATGTGGATCAGTGGGTTCGGGCATGTGACATCTGTGCCCGAAATAAGACTCCTAGAGGGGTTCCTGTTGGCCCATTACATCCACTCTCTATCCCATCTAAGCCATGGACCCACATTTCAATGGATTTTGTGGTGGACTTGCCCAAATCCTCGGGGATGACAGCCATCTGGGTTGTCGTTGACAGGTTTTCGAAGATGGCGCACTTCGTTCCACTGGTTGGGCTGCCATCAGCCAGACGCCTGTCTGAATTATTTATGCTGCATGTTGTGCGTCTCCACGGGTTGCCACTTGATGTGGTCTCTGACCGCGGATCCCAGTTTGTGGCCAAATTCTGGAGGGCATTTTGTTCCGATCTCCAGATTTCTGTCAGCTTGTCGTCAGGCTACCATCCGCAGTCTAATGGGCAGACTGAAAGGGTGAACCAGTCCTTGGAGCAGTTCCTCAGGTGTTATGTCTCCAAGTGTCAGGCTGACTGGGTTGCTCATCTGTCCATGGCGGAGTTTGCCTATAACAACGCGGCTCACTCTGCTACAGGGATCTCTCCCTTCCTTTGTGTGTATGGGCATCATCCTAAGGCCAATTCTTTTGACCCCCTGGACTCCACGCCTGGTGGTTCCTCTGTGGTTTCGGTCCTTAGAGGTATTTGGCGGAAAGTGAAGAAAGCCCTTGTGTCTGTGTCATTAGTGACCAAAAGGGTTTTTGATAAGCGGAAAAGACCCTGCAGCTTCAAATTAGGAGACTTCGTCTGGTTGTCAACCAAGAATTTGAAGTTGAGACAGCCATCTCATAAGTTAGGCCCCCGGTTCATCGGCCCTTATAAGATCACCAGGGTTATCAATCCGGTGGCATTTCAGTTAGATCTGCCCCGTTCTTTGGGTATCAATAAAACATTTCATTGTTCCCTTTTAAAACGGGCGATTAGTAATCCTTCTTCCAGTGGAAGACCTTCCCCTCTTCTGATACGTGGCCAGAGGGAGTTTGTTGTTGAAAGGATTCTTGACTCCAAGGTGGTTCGGGGTCGGCTGTCATTTTTGGTGCACTGGAAGGGGTATGGCCCGGAGGAGCGGTCGTGGGTGCGCAGTTGTGATCTTCATGCCCCCAGACTGATACGCTCTTTCTTCTCGCAGTTCCCCGATAAACCCGGTGGTAGGAGTTCTTTGACCCCTCGTCAGAGGGGGGGTACTGTTAGGGTCTCCTGCCCTGTGCTGCCACGTCGTCATGGTAACCGGGAGACAAGTGCTAGTGGAGTAACCTGAGCGCAGCTGATACTCCGGTTCGGGTCTTTTGCTGTGCAGTGGTTATAGGCTCTGTGCACGGCAGGGGATCCGGTGCTGGTTTTTGTGCTCACAGTCTGTGAGGTCTGAGTGGGGCGTGGACAGCACCTGCTTTATAAGGCCTCTTTTCAGGGTAAGCAGATGCTGCTGAATCTTTGTTGGTTAGTCAGTTCATGAAAGTTAGCCAGTACTGTGTAGCTTTGTATTTGTTTGTTGCTTACTGCAAATAGGCCTGGGGATTTGGTATTACACTCTGCCAATCCAGACCTAGCAGTAAGACTGGAGTCAGTCGTTTAGCTTGCTGGGGTTCTGTTACTACTCTGTGAACTTAGCAAGTTTGCGGCTGTATTCTAAGACTTGCCTGTCTAATCCTGTCTCACTGTGCTAGGTGTCAGGGGTCAGTTTAGTGGCAGTAAGCTAAAACCTGTGCACTGCAAGTGAGAATCAGGATTGTGGAGTCTCTCCTTGTGTCTATCATTCCATCTCTGACCAAGGAGTTTACTGCCACACCCGTTGGTAACCCTTTAGGGTTTTGCTGTTGCCCTTAGCAACAGCATTTCGGGTTCTCTACGTATTAAAACACAACATCTTGCTATTTCCATCTGAGCAGTTCTAATACAAGGGAGATACCCAGTTCCTTAGCCTCTGGGCTTCTCTGTTCACTTTGTGTGTATTTTGTTACCCTATCACCTTCTGTGTACGTTATGTCATATTCCCCAGTTTGTCTGTGAGTCCATTTGTTTTGCATAACAGTTCAAACACCAGTACATTCCTGCAGACACTGGAGTGCATAACAGTTCTGACACCAGTACTTTCCTGCAGGCACTGGTGTGCATAACACTATACTATCCATCCATCTACATTGTATACCTGTGGTGGCTTTTTTTTTTTTCATACTTGTTTAGCAGTCTGCTGACAGTGTCCACCAGGTCCGTTATTATTATACAGTATATTATATATAGCAGTACGGTAGGCCACGGCTGTACCTACCTCTGTGTCGTCACTCGTCCTCCATAAGTAATATAATACTATACTATCTATCCATCTACATTGTATAACTGTGGTGGCTTTTAGTTGTGCGCATTAAAATATGGAGAACAAAAATGTGGAGGTTAAAAAAATAGGGAAAGATCAAGATCCACTTCCACCTCGTGCTGAAGCTGCTGCCACTAGTCATGGCCGAGACGATGAAATGCCATCAACGTCGTCTGCCAAGGCCGATGCCCAATGTCATAGTACAGAGCATGTAAAATCCAAAACACAAAAGATCAGTAAAAAAAATGACCCAAAAATCAAAATTAAAAGCGTCTGAGGAGAAGCGTAAACTTGCCAATATGCCATTTACGACACGGAGTGGCAAGGAACGGCTGAGGCCCTGGCCTATGTTCATGGCTAGTGGTTCAGCTTCAAATGAGGATGGAAGCACTCATCCTCTCGCTAGAAAAAAGAAAAGACTTAAGCTGGCAAAAGCACAGCAAAGAACTGTGTGTTCTTCGAAATCACAAATCCCCAAGGAGAGTCCAATTGTGTCGGTTGCGATGCCTGACCTTCCCAACACTGGACGGGAAGAGCTTGCGCCTTCCACCATTTGCACGCCCTCTGCAAGTGCTGGAAGGAGCACCCGCAGTCCAGTTCCTGATAGTCAAATTGAAGATGTCACTGTTAAAGTACACCAGGATGAGGATATGGGTGTTTCTGGCGCTGGGGAGGAAATTGACAAGGAGGATTCTGATGGTGAGGTGGTTTGTTTAAGTCAGGCACCCGTGGAGACACCTGTTGTCCGTGGGAGGAATATGGCCCTTGACATGCCTGGTCAAACTACAAAAAAAATCAGCTCTTCGGTGTGGAATTATTTCAACACAAATGCGGACAACATTTGTCAAGCCGTGTGTTGCCTTTGTCAAGCTGTAATAAGTAGGGGTAAGGACGTTAACCACCTCGGAACATCCTCCCTTATACGTCACCTGCAGCGCATTCATCATAAGTCAGTGACAAGTTCAAAAACTTTGGGTGACAGCGGAAGCAGTCCACTGACCACTAAATCCCTTCCTCTTGTAACCAAGCTCCTGCAAATCACACCACCAACTCCCTCAGTGTCAATTTCCTCCTCACCCAGGAAAGCCAATAGTCCTGCAGGCCATGTCACTGTCAAGTCTGACGAGTCCTCTCCTGCCTGGGATTCCTCCGATGCATCCTTGAGTGTAACGCCTACTGCTGCTGGCGCTGCTGTTGTTGCTGCTGGGAGTCGATCGTCATCCCAGAGGGGAAGTCGGAAGACCACTTGTACTACTTCCAGTAAGCAATTGACTGTCCAACAGTCCTTTGCGAGGAAGATGAAATATCACAGCAGTCATCCTGCTGCAAAGCGGATAACTGAGGCCTTGGCAGCCTGGGCGGTGAGAAACGTGGTTCCGGTATCCATCGTTAATTCAGAGCCAACTAGAGACTTGATTGAGGTACTGTGTCCCCGGTACCAAATACCATCTAGATTCCATTTCTCTAGGCAGGCGATACTAAAAATGTACACAGACCTCAGAAAAAGACTCACCAGTGTCCTAAAAAATGCAGTTGTACCCAATGTCCACTTAACCACGGACATGTGGACAAGTGGAGCAGGGCAGACTCAGGACTATATGACTGTGACAGCCCACTGGGTAGATGTATTGCCTCCCGCAGCAAGAACAGCAGCGGAGGCACCAGTAACAGCATCTCGCAAACGCCAACTCGTTCCTAGGCAGGCTACGCTTTGTATCACCGCTTTCCAGAATAGGCACACAGCTGAAAACCTCTTACGGCAACTGAGGAAGATCATCGCAAATTCCATCACGTCCCATGTTTTGCACATACCTTGAATTTGGTGGTGCAGAATTATTTAAAAAACGACAGGGGCGTGCAAGAGATGCTGTCGGTGGCCCGAAGAATTGCGGGCCACTTTCGGCATTCAGGCACCGCGTACAGAAGACTGGAGCACCACCAAACATTCCTGAACCTGCCCTGCCATCATCTGAAGCAAGAGGTGGTAACGAGGTGGAATTCAACCCTCTATATGCTTCAGAGGATGGAGGAGCAGCAAAAGGCCATTCAAGCCTATACATCTGGCCACGATATAGGCAAAGGAGGTGGAATGCACCTGACTCAAGCGCAGTGGAGAATGATTTCAACGTTGCCAGCCTGAGTCAGGTCATTCCCCTCATCAGGCTTTTGCAGAAGAAGCTGGAGGCATTGAAGGAGGAGCTAAAACAGAGCGATTCCGCTAGGCATGTAAAAAACGAGTAGAAAACTGGCGCTGGATGTTTCCCCAATAATAAAGACTGTGGATGGAATCTGATAAAATGACATTAATTTATTAATTAATTTATCTAGACATTACAATCTAAAAATAGGAATTATTCCAATAAAAACATGAAATGAAGGGCATTGATGGAGCTCAGAAATAGTTGGAAATAGCTGCTAGCAAGTGTCCACAGTGGATCCCGGACTGAAAGTATGCAAAGTTCCCTGGGAAAAGGAATTAGAAACAGCTGGTGTTACCCTTTAGCGATGGAGACTTCCAGAGGAATGTAATTGCCAGCCGGCAAGCTGTGCTGTTTTGTGTGAGCACTGGGTCTCTCCAATCGGTGCTGTTTAGTTGAAAATCCCACAGGAAAAGTTCCAAAGTGTTTGGTTCAAAAGTCCATATCTGGATCCGTTTGAAATGCAGGACACTGGTATGATGGCAGCATGAATCCTTAACGCGTTTCCCTAGGCTCGGTCACCTAGCGATTCCGCTAGGCATGTGGGACTTGTGGATGGAGCCCTTAATTCGCTTAACCAGGATTCACGGGTGGTCAATCTGTTGAAATCAGAGCACTACATTTTGACCACCGTGCTCGATCCTAGATTTAAAACCTACGTTGTATCTCTCTTTCCGGCAGACACAAGTCTGCAGAGGTTCAAAGACCTGCTGGTGAGAAAATTGTCAAGTCAAGCGGAACGTGACCCATCACCATCTCCTCCTTCACATTCTCCCGCAACTAGGGGTGCGAGGAAAAGGCTAAGAATTCTGAGCCCACCCGCTGGCAGTGATGCAGGGCAGTCTGGAGCGAGTGCTGACATCTGGTCCGGACTGAAGGACCTGCCAACGATTACTGACATGTCATCTACTGTCACTGCATATGATTCTCTCACCATTGAAAGAATGGTGGAGGATTATATGAGTGACCGCATCCAAGTAGGCACGTCAGACAGTCCGTACGTATACTGGCAGGAAAAAGAGTCAATTTGGAGGCCCTTGCACAAACTGGCTTTATTCTACCTAAGTTGCCCTCCCTCCAGTGTGTACTCCGAAAGAGTGTTTAGTGCAGCAGCTCACCTTGTCAGCAATCGGCGAACAAGGTTACTTCCAGAAAATGTGGAGAAGATGATGTTCATTAAAATGAATTATAATCAATTCCTCCGTGGAGACATTCACCAGCAGCAATTGCCTCCAGAAAGTGCACAGGGACCTGAGATGGTGGATTCCAGTGGGGACGAATTAATAATCTGTGAGGAGGGGGCTGTACACAGTGAAAGGGGTGATGAATCGGACGATGATAATGAGGTGGACATCTTGCCTCTGTAGAGCCAGTTTGTGCAAGGAGAGATTGATTGCTTCTTTTTTGGTGGGGGCCCAAACCAACCAGTCATTTCAGTCACAGTCGTGTGGCAGACCCTGTCGCTGAAATGATGGGTTCGTTAAAGTGTGCATGTCCTGTTTATACAACATAAGGGTGGGTGGGAGGGCCCAAGGACAATTCCATCTTGCACCTCTTTTTTCTTTCATTTTTCTTTGCGTCATGTGCTGTTTGGGGAGTATTTTTTTGAAGGGCCATCCTGCGTGACACTGCAGTGCCACTCCTAGATGGGCCAGGTGTTTGTGTCGGCCACTTGGGTCGCTTATCTTAGTCACACAGCTACCTCATTGCGCCTCTTTTTTTCTTTGCGTCATGTGCTGTTTGGGGAGTATTTTTTGGAAGGGCCATCCTGCGTGACACTGCAGTGCCACTCCTAGATGGGCCAGGTGTTTGTGTCGGCCACTTGGGTCGCTTATCTTAGTCATCCAGCGACCTTGGTGCAAATTTTAGGACTAAAAATAATATTGTGAGGTGTGAGGTGTTGAGAATAGACTGGAAATGAGTGTAAATTATGGTTATTGAGGTTAATAATACTATGGGATCAAAATGACCCCCAAATTCTATGATTTAAGCTGTTTTTTAGGGTTTTTTGAAAAAAACACCCGAATCCAAAACACACCTGAATCCGACAAAAAAAATTCGGTGAGGTTTTGCCAAAACGCGTTCGAACCCAAAACACAGCCGCGGAACCGAACCCAAAACCAAAACACAAAACCCGAAAAATTTCCGGTGCACATCACTAGAGGTAACACACTTTATCAATGTTATTCTAATCTGTGTTTGAAACCGGATAATTATGTGCTATTTGTAGATAAACATCTACTACTCCGCTTTAAATAGAACTATTGTGTGGTTTGTCCTTGGCGTTAGCGATCTTACGCAACTTGCGTAATTACGCAACCACACGTGCCTTTTCACGCTTGTGCGTGCTCACGTACTTTGTCCGGGCCACGTGTACAAAAGTGCGCCCGCACTAAAACAAATCACACAGTATAAATGTGAGCGATATAAACTATTGTCGATCACGAACACACCCCACAATTGCTCTGTTTTAACCTAAAATACTAGGCCAGAGCTGCATTTTGTGTTCTTACAACTATATCATTAACACGGTTACTTCAAATGTATATAGCAACACAGATGTATCCGGTTTCACACAAACCTATAAATGACCATTATAACCTATGGCAACAATATGTGGGATGGATGCAAAGTATGGGTACGCTGTGTGCACCTTTATGCAAAGTTACATGTGCAAAAGAAAAAAAAAAGAAGAAAAAAACAAAAAAACTTTTAAATGGCTTTTTTTTCCCTTTGTCCTTGCGGTTCACGCCAGCATCCCTAACCAATGCAGTACAGGCGCGGTTCAGCAGCACAAGATAGCTCAACACAATATAATAATGCTAATCCACCCTTGCTGCTGGCAAGCGCCTGTACTGTTGTGCAAAAGCCGGGTATGAGACGAGCCGGACGATGTCCCCTATTGAGAAGTTCGATAGACTTCTTGGAAAAACAGCCACTAACCCCTATTGCACACTGTAACTGAAGCCGCTGCGGCTGCTGTAATAAATACTCTGTCCCCAGTTAGCGTACACACGCCGGAATAGCCGTGCAGCTTACACTCAGTGCATACACACAGACCGACACGCTGAGAGCACGAGGCAGCTCTAGGTGTGGCAATTATACTATACAAACGCTCAACAGAAACTGAATGCGACACCAGTATTTGATTGTATGTTGTGGTCCAAAGCAGCAACAAGTAATAATATATTTGTAAAAGGGGTTTACAATAAGTTCAAATATAATGGTACAACACAATACAATTCAATCACAGAGAGAGAGTCACACCCAATGATACGTACGCTTTGTTCGCCTGCGCAACCCGGATCCGGTCCTCTAGTCGATCTGGCAAGATGACCTATGAGTCTTTTAAAAAGCAGAGAGAGAGAGCGACCGGCCCAGGTGCAAGGTTTATATACCCTTGCCCAAAATACAATACAATGGGGTTGTATGCTCTCCACTGATTGGTTGGAGGGATGGTCGTTTACAATACAGGAGAGGTCATTGGTCGGTTTGAAGAGATGGGCGATGCCTTGATCCAGGGGTGTGTAGCTCTGGATTCCAGCCGCATACCAAGTACATAATAAACACAAATATACCTTTAAACTGCCTTTGCGAATAACTATTCGCAACGACATGCGATCTTCTCCAAACCAACACCGGATTATTACTCATAATTATCCGAACACGTAGATACCATGCATGATGCTCTGATCAGTTACTGTCCCCTCGTATACTGTAAAGGTGTATAATTCCCTTGTTGTGCCTTGCAAATAAGTAAAAGTTGCATGAGGGGAAAGGGCAGACTATGTGCAATGTGTGCACCAAGTTTGGGAAATATGCAATGTGTGACAGATATTTCCATGTTCATTAGATTACCCTGTCATGCTATCTTCAAGCAACATGATCCTACACATGAAATGACCAACCATTCTCAAGATACACACAAAAATAAATATATATATATATATATATATATATATATATATATATATATATATATATACAAGTGTTACTGCAGGCTGCCTGTAGTTAATAATTTGTAACCACAAGCTTGTGTGTATCTATTTGGGATATTTGTCTCCCATTGGTCTGGTTTCCATTAAACAATGACAGTTTGGTTTGTGTGTATCTTTCTTCACAGACCAGGGGGTCTGTTCAAACATTGGAGTACCAAGACATTGTGTTGGAAAGATGTGCATGTTTGGTTAGATTAGTGTGTGTGTGAACAGTGACTCGACACAGGCTGTGGCATGTACTGCATTCATTTCCATTGCAAGTAAGAATCTTTCTGTAATTGCTCATACCACGCCCGTACGCGCACTCCCGTGGGAGGCGATTGTACGCAATTTGCGAGTATGCTGCACGCACGCCAGACTAAGTACATATATGCATGCCATCTGTGTGGTGTTTGCATGTGGTGTGTGTATTGCAATATTTTCCGACTTCGACAGTACATATGCGATTAGCATCGCTGCGGTAGGTGGCGAGCGGTGGCAATGTATTTTAATACATCCCGCCCTCTTTGTGTTATATTTGTGCCTCTTTTCTTTAGGCCACAGTACTATTGTTTTTGTGTTGAAGTTTTAATTGACCATTCAAATAAATAATCCATAAAAAAAAAAATCCTGAGTAGACACAGGTATTGGTTGACTCTGGCTGAGGAGCAATGGTCCTGTCAGCAAGTAGATCCAGTGCATATATTGCCATCAGATCTGTGCAGTGCAACTGGAACAACTTATATGCAGACAGCCTGTCCTGCGAGAAACACATAATCTGCAGGATTGCTAGAGGTATGTACAGTACTATATATGTATACTTAAGTTATTATTATTGTGCTATAACAGTATTTTTTAGTATTGGTATTCATGCCCACTTAATGAATCAGATTCAAACAGTTGCCACTAACACGGTAACAGTACGCTGATTGGCTGAGAATAGATGTTTCTCAGACAGCGGCCTGTTAACTTGGTAACAAGCACCTGATTGGATCCAACACAGAACAAGGTGCATTACAGGGAGGGATGCAGTTATGTGACCACCCCCCCCCCCTAAAGCCCGACAGTTGGCAGCCCGACTAGCAGGGACACCCATAGAGTGGGAATAGAACCTGCGACAAGTGCAGCGAGCCCGCAAGGGGCATGTTGCGCTCGCTCCCACCAAACCCCCCCGCCGGCATTCTACTGTCGGGATCCCGCAGTCATTTTGCTGAACGCCGGTATCCCCAGCAGCAGTCATGCATACCGAATCCTTACAGGTTGAACTCGATGGCCATTTTGTCTTTTTTCAAACTCTCCAACTATGGGCCTATTTCAGACCTGATCGCTAGGCTGCGTTTTCGTACAGCCTGCAATCAGGTTTAAACTGCACATTCATATGCACCGCAATGCGCAGGTGCGTCGGTCTGCAGTGACGGGTAGCGCTGGGCAGCGATGGAATGGTGCGGGAAAAGTGATCGCATGAGCGATCGCAAGGTGACTGACAGGAAGAGGCCGTTTTTAAGGAGTGTCCGGAGAAACGTAGGAGGGACCAGGCGTTTGAAGGGAGGGTTTCTGACGTCAGCACCGGCCCCGATCATCACACTGGAAGAGTAAGTCCTGGGCTGTGCAGAGACTGCACAAACTTGTTTGTGCAGCTCTCCTGCACATGCGATCGCACCCCTGCACAGCGATTTCCCCCTCCGCCTGTAGGCGGCGACTACCTGATCGCAGGGATGCAAAAAAAGCACCCTAGCGATCAGGTCTGAATTAGGCCCTATGCAACTATAGGAGTGTGGAGGAGTGTGTGGAGGAGGAAGCGGGACACACCGGAGGGAGGAGCCGAGGGAAAAACTGCCCTACCCCGGGATACACCAGCCACAGTGTCTCCCGGGACTTGGCTGAGGTAATCCCAGACAGAGGTGTATCTAGGGTCCCTGGCGCCCCTGGCAAAGTAAGGGACTGGTGCCCCCACATTCTCGAAATAGGGAAGGTGTATGTGCAAAAAATAGGCATGATGTTGTCGAAAAGGGACATGACCGCACAATATTACTCCCAATTCAAATTACGTTACATAGTAGTAACCCCTTATACACATTATGTCACACACTAGTGCCCCTTACACATCATGCCCACACAGTAATCCTTGTCACAATGTGAAGAAATAAGCAGTGCCTGGCGCGGCCAAGGAGGGGCACCACCCAGTGATGCCACTTGCGGCCAGGGGGTATAATGAAATATTAAAAGCATTCTAGTAGTTTGAGTTTTTTCACTGTGGGGCATTGCGGTGCCAAACACCGGCACCAACTCCTGGCTGCTGTGCGAACCACCAGCCCATGCACTGCCACTACTAAGTGATTGCACCCCCTGACTAAGAGTGGCACCACCAGGCAGCGCCCCCTCTTCGGCCAGTGCACCAGTGGTTGAGTTCCATCCTGGCCAATGGGTAGATAACCTCCCGTCCCCAGCACATAGCCGTGGTTGCCACCTCCTCCCAGCATGTAGCCATAATCTCCATCCCCCTCCCAGGACACAGCCATAGTCTCCCCCCAGCACATAGCTATAGCCTCCATCCCAGCACATAGCCATAGTCCCTATCCCCCTATGGGCCTCCCATCACATAGAAGTAGTCTCCATCCCCCTCCCAGCACATATCCATAGTCCCCATCCCCCTCCCAGCACATATCCATAGTCCCCATCCCCCTCCCAGCACATGATCTCCCTTCTCCCTGCTTATAGTAATCTTCGCTGCCAGCACATAGTCTCCCTCCTTGAAGCACATACTGTATCCGTAATATTTTGCAATATCTAGTCTGATGAGCTGGGCATCGCCTGGGCTGGAGGATCGCACAGTAGGCAGAAACACCACACTTCGGCACTGCAACACACTCTGCGAAGAAAGTGAAAATAAACTACAGCTCCCAGCAACCCTTGCTGCCAGGAGCTCCCAACAGCAAGGGCTGCTGGGAGCTGTAGTTTATTTTTACTTCTTCATTGCAGTGCCTAACACCGGCGCCTGTTCCTGCCTACTGTGCAATCCTCCAGCCCAGGCAATGCCACTACTGAGTCCACCCATTGGCTGAGGGTGGCACTGCTGGGCGGTGCCCCATCCTCGGCTGGCGCCCCTGGTGAGTGCCATCCTGGCCAATGGGTAGATACACCTCTGATCCCAGACTCCCCCATACCAGGTCCCATTCTCTGTGCATATACTGCATATATCCCCCTGTGTGATCCTCATGCTATACAGTATAGCAACCCCTCTGTGCGATCCTCATACTATATATCCACCCCTTGTGTGATCCTCATACTATACTCATACTATATACCCCCCCCTCCACCCCCCCGCCCCCGGGGCCCCACTCCCCTCTATGGCCCCACTCTTCATGCTGTCACCTCACGGTAAGCCCTTTGCATTTTCCTAATATTCAAATGTTTGTACTGCACCCATAATTAACACAAATCTAACTCAGGCGCTGACATTATTTAAGGCACATCACATATATAACGTGTATAAGGGGCTTTACTATGTGTCATAAATGTGTATAAGGAGCAATACTGTGTGGTGGAATGTGTATATGGGGCACTGCTGTCTTCAGTAATGTGTATAAGGGTCTCTGTTGTGTGGCATAATATATATAAGGTGCTCTGCTATTCTGTGTAATGTGAATAATGAATACTACTGTGCAGTGTAATGTGAATTAATAACGGACACTACTGTGCAGTGTAATGTGAATAACGGACACTACTGTGCAGTGTAATGTGAATAATGGACACTACTGTGCAGTGTAATGTGAATAACAGACACTACTGTGCAGTGTAATGTGAATAACGGACACTACTGTGCGGTGTCATGTGAATACTGGACACTACTGTGCTATGTAATGTGAATAACAGACGATACTGTGCAGTGTAATGTGAATAACAGATGATACTGTGCAGTGTAATGTGAATAACGGACACTACTGTGCGGTGTCATGTGAATACTGGACACTACTGTGCAGTGTAATGTGAATAACAGACACTACTGTGCAGTGTCATGTGAATACTGGACACTACTGTGCGGTGTCATGTGAATACTGGACACTACTGTGCAGTGTAATGTGAATAACGGACACTACTGTGCGGTGTCATGTGAATACTGGACACTACTGTGCAGTGTAATGTGAATAACAGACACTACTGTGCGGTGTCATGTGAATACTGGACACTACTGTGCAGTGTAATGTGAATAACAGACACTACTGTGCAGTGTAATGTGAATAACAGACACTACTGTGCTGTGTAATGTGAATAACGGACACTACTGTAAATGTGCTATGTTCTTTTAAACTGCCGTGTGCCTTTGGCCAAGATTGACGTAAACAATATTGTGAGCTGTGAGGTGGTCAAAATTGACAGAAAATTATTGGAAATTACTGTTATTGAGGTTAAAACACTGTAGGAAAAAAAAGGCCCAAATTATGTGATTTTTAGTTTTTTTAATCAATTTTTTTAAAAAATACAAAACCAAAACCAGTGAGGTGGTTTTGGCAAAACCAGCACCAGATGACGAAATAGAACCAAAACCAACAAAAATGGTCCAGCACACATCTCTAGTTATTTCTCTGTATACAGTATTATAATTATTTGTATTGGTATTGAGTCTTAGGGTTAGAATTAATCTACAGACAATTTATTATGGGTCACTGAGTATGGTAGTAAAGAGGAAATAAATATATCAGTACATTGGCTGTTAGTGGCATGTAGGAGTCTTCAGAGGAATACAGAAAAAAAACAGCACATACAAACCATCCCTGCTGAGATACTGGAAAATCCATCTTGACGGATGACTCCTAACGGCTTCTCAGTCTAATAAACACAACATTATATGTACTGGATAATACTGTATTGTACACTCCCTTGGGAATAAGATCAGACTGACTTCCATTTGCTATTGCTAATTGTGCTGAGCATTATCGCTGGACATGGTTTGTTATCAGCTAACACTTAAGTTTTGATAGCCAATTGAATTCACATTTTAGTCAAGCAATAATCCCTTGCATGCCTTAGCGCGTGTGAGCCCAAAAGTGTCATCTGGGAAAGGGCATGACCTTTAGGGGAGGACATGGCCACACCACCATTTTCATCACCTCAGGGGTGTGGCCAGCATTCCTGGAGATCCTGGGCATCCTCTGGAGACTTTGCCTGCACTGTCAGCTCCTCCACAGTAACAGGGGCTGGGCACTGCGCAATAATGTCACAATGCAGCACCTGGCTCCCAGGCACTGCGGAGAAGTCAACATTTTAGTGTCATCCACTGGAAGGGTGACACCTGGGTGTGGCCTGCACCCCCCACACCCACCTAGTGATGCCAGTGAAGAGAAGCTTATGGTAATGTGAGGAAATAGAAGAGATGACAGTGTGCATGCACAGGCATACAATATAGTAGTGTAACAAGTACATAGCCCTTACACAGTGTACAGTAATGGTTACAGTTATGGTCCAAAAAGAGTCTGGAAAGCAGTAGACACACATTAAAGGTAACCGTATGCACAATAGTGTATATACTACAGTCCATGCAGTGGTGACACAGTCACATGATATGCAACCGTGTTCCACTGGCAACCACTGGGAGGCAATTTCCAGTCATACAGTAGCCGGCAGCGAGGGTGGAGGCGGCGCTGGGAGATGAGCTCATCTCCGCGCCACCTATCCCTATGTAGTAAACAGGTCCCGGTTCGCATGAACCCGGGAACCCGTTCACACTGCCACTGACCCGTAATTCAACCCGGGAATAACCCTTCTTATTACCCGGGTTGAATTACCAGGTCAGCGACCCAGGAATTCTCCATGGCCCCTTTCACACCGCACACTGACCCGTGTCAACCTGGCAATATGCCGGGTCGATACCGGGTTATTTTTGCGATGTGAAAGGGATATAATTGCACACCACTAACAAGTGCCTTGCTAGTACTATTATGGCCATACAAGAAACAAATGAAGCTAGAGACAAGGTGGAGAGAGATAAAGTATAGCTCAAGACCACACACTGTTGGCCTGGTTCATTAAGGATTACACATGCAAAGCTGCTCGCAGCAGCTTTGCATTTGCAGTCCTTAGCAATGTAGTTGCAGGTGGAGGTGCATACCACCTCCTCCCTGCAGTTGCAATGTGATCACATATCAGATGAACATTGCGACCATCGTATCAGGCACCCTAAGCATAATCCACTATAAGGGGCTGCCGGATGGGATCGGGTACTTACCCTTATCCCATGTGTTTCGTCCGATTGTGGGTCCAGTGGAGTACCCCTGGGATCTGTACTTGGACCAGTGCTTTTTAATATTTTTATTGGTGACATTACAGATGGCATTAAAGGGCAAGTATGCCTTTTTGCAGATGACACAAAGGTATGCAACATGGTGGACACACCAGGAGGAGTAAAACAAATGATTGAGGATCTAGGAAGAGAGTATTGACTGCATAGGAGAGGAAAGGGTTAAACATCTGGGGAGGGGTGGACCTAGCTGTAAGGAAAGTTCAGCCTTTAAGGGGGAGGGCTTGATATATATAGGGAAGGTGAAGCCATTTTAAGTCTCTTGGTGACTCGGTTTGGTGAGTGCTGCAGTGCCAGCAAACTATTAACTGTTTTATTTGCCTGCTGTATTTAGCAACATCCTGCCTCTGTAGTGCTCCTCTCCGCTAAGCCCAGGGTGTCCCTTGCTTGTATTAGGGGTTACAAAAATGTCCTCTCGCCCCCAGCGCTTGTTAAGGGCCCCGGCTCGGTTCCGACGATCGGGCCCTGACGCTGAGGTGAGTGGTGTGGGGGACGGGGCTCCGTCCCCTAGAACAGCATTAGATACCACCCCTGGCAGTTATGGCGCGGCCCGGGCGGACTCGTCGCCGGGTGCTGAGCCGGTCAACCCAGCCAGACGAGGGCGGCGTGGGGGACAGGGGGTCCCGGTAGGCCGCTCAAACGTTGGCGGGCGGCGGCCGTCCCCGCCGGGAGCCGCCGAGACCGGCGGCATGGCGGGCGTCCGCGGGCGCGCGCGTGCGCGCGGTGGAGGGCACCAGGGCTCAGCGGAGTTTGTCTCTCCTTCCCCCACCCGGACGGCTGTTCGGGTCGGGCGGGAGGTGGAGAGGCTGCAGGGAGCTGACGTTCGCCGCGCGGGGTCTAGTCAAGCACCTCGCGCGGCGGGCAGGCAGGAGGTACAGGCCGGGAGGCAGCTGGCGGTTGGGCGTGGGGCGCGCGCTCGTGGTGCGCGCGCGCCCACGCTCGCTCCGGGCGCCGCTAGCCGCGCACGTGTGCGCGCAGCGGCGCCAGCTGAGCACACGGCGGCTTTTTCTCCTCCCCGGCTGCCGGACATCGGCAGGGGGAGAAATGTATTGAGGGGGGTGCAGCGCGTGCCTCGAGGAGGCAGCGCTGGGGGCACTGTCAATGCAAACAATTATGAGGACACAGCAGGACCAGCAAGGGGTAGCCGCCAGCAACAGGCGGGTCCGCCCTCTGCTGGTCCGACGACACGCGGGAGAGCGCGCGCGGAGGGGCTGCAGGTCACTGTCGCCGGACGCGGCGGGGCCCGCGGCGGGAGAGGTGACAGGGAATGGGTCAGCGGCCGCAGGGCCGCGGCCCAGGCAGCTGTAACAGTCAGCGGGTCCTCCTCCGGAACAGGAGATTCCTCTCCTTCCCTGGATAGGGACGAGGAGGGATCAGAGAGGGAGAGCCTCGGGGCCGGCAGGGGGGCTCTTGCCTTTGGGTCAGAGCAGGAGGAGCGGGACCCCCGGGGCGTATCAGGCGGTCAAAGGGCGCGGGCTCGCGCCCAAGCAAGGACCGGTCGCCCTTCGGGCGGCTTTTTCGGGGACCGTGCCGCATGGGATTCCCCTCGGGCCATAGCGTCGGCACTGGCCACGGTGGCGCAGGCGCTGGTGCCATTAGCGAGAGTGGCCTCCCCCAGGACAACGGCGGACTCCGGCCGAGCTGCAGGGCGCAAGAGGTCGGACAAGGGCAAGTCATCAGCGGTGCAGCGAGTGGCAAGAGCCTGCCGAGAGCTGGGGGCGGCAGCAGCGGAGCTGGAGCTAGGGCCAGACTGCGAGCGACAGGGAGGCTCGGGCCCTGCGCATTCCGCACGGGGTGCCCGGCGTGCGCCGCACGCGCGGGCCGGTCCCTCTTTTGTTTTGTCTTCCACAGGGGACCAAGATGACGGGGACTCGGCAGACTTCGCAGTGGACGAAGATTGGAATGTGGACGACGGGAAATCCGAGTCGGAGAGGTCGACGGCATCCGGTGAGTTGGTGCAGTCTTTCTCAAATTCCACCGCGAGCTCGAGTTCGCGTAGCTCTTCATCCTCCTCCTCATCCTCCTCTTTGGCGTCGCAAGCGTCCGACGCGGATAGTACCGCTAGGGCAAGGAGGGAGGCCGAGAAACTGGCCAAAAGGGCGGCGAAGCAGCAGAAGAGGCGCAAGCGACACAGGCGAATGAGTGTAGAGGAGCGTAGGGCAAAGAAGCGGCGCGATCTTCCGGGGGTAGTGCGCTGCGAATACACCGCAGTTATGAGGGGGCTGCGAGATAGCTGCCGCAAGAAAATATGTAGGGGTGACTTCGTGGACTTATTCGTCTTGACGAGGGCCATGAAGAGGGATTACAAAGCGGCGGCCGCTAAGACAGGCATGGGTACTGAAGCTTTCCGGTCTTTTGATAATTGGCTGGCCGGTTTTTGGGTGTTTGCGGCATGCTATTTGGAGGATAGGCCGGAAGAGCACATGAATATCATCCGGTACCTGCATCTAGTGCATGACATGCAGCGCACGTCCGCAGGCTCGGAATGGCGCCAGTACGACCAAGAGTTTCGGGAGAAACAGGATGGGCTGCAGGTCATGGATTTTGGCTTCAAAGACGTGGAGGTATGGCTCAAGGTGACCCGGGCATCACAACAAGAGGCGGAGCCCCAGAAACAGGGGACAGGGGTGCGTCGCGCGGGGTCATCAGCCCAGGGGGCGGCCGCGAACGGAGGAATGGCCAGGACAGGCGGGTTGGCCGCTCGCGGGGGCGGGCGGTCTGCTACTCGGGGGAAATGCTTCGCATTTAACAGCGGAACATGTTCCTATGGCAAGCAGTGTCGGTTTCGTCACTCCTGCCACCATTGTGGGGGAGCCCACCCAGCCTCCTCCTGTTTCAAAGGGGGGCGACAGGGAAGCAAGGGGAAGCAGCCTTACTCTAAGCAGGCCGCGAGCGGGACCGCTCAGCAGAGCCCCAACGCCAGTTAAGTTGTTAACAATGGGCAAATGGCTGCATTTGTATCCAAATAGAGAGGATGCTAAGTTTTTGTTAGACGGTTTTAAGTTTGGTTTTCGCTTGCCTGTTGCAAGCAAGGTATCAGTGCGGGCGCAGAGAAACCTCCAGTCAGCACGGGCATTGCCGACCGTCCTGCGGGAGAAAGTAGATAAGGAGGTCAGGTTGGGCAGGATGGAGGGGCCTTTTAGATCACCCCCGGTGGATGACTTGGTCATCTCCCCGGTCGGGGTGGTTCCGAAGAAGACCCCGGGCGCTTTTCGGCTCATACAGCATCTGTCTTACCCGCCGGGGGCTTCGGTCAACGACGCAATACCACCGGCCTTTTGCTCGGTGGTGTATCAGTCATTTGACGAGGCGCTAGAGATGGTCCGCAGCTACGGGAGCGGGGCCCTCATGGCTAAGATCGATGTTGAGTCAGCCTTTAGATTATTGCCATTGCATCCTGACTCATTCCGTTTCATGGGTTTCCGGATTGGGACGGAGTATTTCATCGACAAATGTCTGCCGATGGGATGTTCCGTTTCATGCTCATTTTTCGAGCGCTTTAGCACTTTTCTTCATTGGTGTGTGGAGTCGACGTCAGGCGGCCACGGGGTTGCGCATTACCTCGACGTCTTCCTATGCGCAGGTCCGGCGAACGACACGAGGTGCGCCGATTTGTTGTTTAGCACCCAGGCTCTCTTTTACCACTTCGGTGTTCCTGTAGCCGAGGACAAAACGGAAGGTCCTGACTCCTGTTTATCGTTCTTGGGGATTGAAATCGACACAGTGGCGGGGGAGTGTCGCTTGCCTCAGGACAAAGTGTCGAAGCTCCGCGAAAACATTTGCCGGTTCAAAGGCTCGCGTAAGGTCACGCTGCGTCAGGCGCAGTCCTTGCTGGGCATGCTTAACTTTGCTTGTCGGGTAATTCCGATGGGCAGGGTTTTCTGCCGGAAGCTTGAAAGGGCTACGGCGGGGTGTGCCAGGCCTCATCATTTCGTTCGATTGTCCTCTGAATTAAAAAGGGATCTGGCCGTATGGGCTTCGTTCCTGGAGGATTTCAACGGTGTGAGCATATGGCAAGCGCCAGCCGTAGACAGCGACCGGTTGCAGCTGTTTACCGATGCCGCAGGGGCCTATGGATTTGGTTGTTTTTTGGAGGGATCGTGGTGTGTGGCATCTTGGCCGGAAAGCTGGCATAGTGAGGGTCTTACAAGGGATCTGTTACTACTGGAACTTTTTCCCATTATGGTAGCCCTGGAAGTTTGGGGAGACCGGTTGGCTAATCGCAGCATAGTGTTTAGATGCGACAATCTGGGCGTAGTGCATGCGATTAATAACCAGAGGGCGAAATCGCTAGTGGTTCTGAGGGTGCTTGGGCACTTGCTTTTGACGTGCTTGCGTAGGAATCTATGGTTCCGGGCGCAGCATGTTCCCGGCTTGGAAAACGAAATCGCAGATGCATTGTCGCGGGGACAGTGGGAGAGGTTTTGGGTTTTGGCACCCGAGGCCGAAAAGCAGGGTTTTCATTGTCCTGATTATGTTTGGCAGGTGATCGGGCCGGATTGGAAGGTCTAGCGTTGCGGTCTGTAGCGCCGGCCACGCTCAAGGCGTACGGACAAGCATGGAGCGAATGGGAGGCGTTTGTTCAGAGTCGTCAACATCAAGGTAAGAGCAAGCATCGGCTGATGCTCTCTTTTATGTGGCAGCTCTACGTTTCTGGTAGGTCGCGAGCGGTGGTGGCCCGGTACTTGGCTGGCGTCTCATTCTTCTGCAAGCTGCGCGGCGTCCCGGATGTAACGAAAAGTGAGGTTTTACGGAAGGCTATGAAAGGGTGGGCGCGAGTTGCGCCGACACCGCCGGATAGGAGGCGGCCCATCGATGCGGCTTTGTTGCCGGCCGTCATCGAGGAGGTGGGGCGAGTAGCGTCGTCCACGTTTGAGGCGCTTTTGTTCCGTTTAGCCTTCTCTATGGCTTACCACGGGGCTTTTCGAGTTTCTGAGTTGGTAGCGCCTTCCAAGAAGTCGGAATCGCGCATGCTGGTCGGAGACGTGGTAGTGGGTGAGAGGTCCTTGCTGTGCAAATTACGGCGATCCAAGACGGATCAAGTGGGGAGAGGGCGCTGGGTTACGATGGTTCCAGCGCTAGAAGTAAGCGTTTGCCCAGTGGGTCTGGCAATGCAATATCTGGGAGTACGACCCGCTAAGGAGGGGTCATGGTTATTGCACTATGACGGGCTGCCAGTCACAAAATACCAGTTCCGGTGGATGCTGGGTCGCTGTCTGAGGGGCTTGGGCCTCTCGCCTGCTGCTTTCGGTACCCATTCCTTTCGGATAGGCGCGGCGACGTCGGCAGCTGCGGCGGGTTTCTCCAGAACTGAGATCCAGGCGGTGGGGCGATGGAAGTCGTCCAGTTATAAGCGATATATTCGCCCTGTCCCTTGAGAGGGCGCCCGGCGCTGGGGGCGTTGTTGATTGCAATTCATTATGCTGTTTCAGTTCTGTGTTTTTATGAAGTTGTGCGTTGTTAATGTTTGTTCCCCCGTTTTGTTGTCCTACTCAGGGATTAGCTACTCGCCGTTGCCGGCATGAGTCGGCAGCGGGGGTCTGGAGTTATTTGCGATTTTTTGCCTGACTTGACGGACTGAATTCTAATCTATAATTCGGCTAATTTGGTCTAATCAGAGTCCCTCAGCAGGTCTTTACGTTCACCTCCAGCTGAGTTATTACATGTGTTTCCCATTTTATACCCCCCCCTGTTTTTATTTCGTTTAATTTTATTTGATTTTCCCCCTTCGTGTCTTTAATTGCACTTCTAAATTGGCAACGAAACGTGGTGCAGTCGGCTAGGCCGTGACTGCTGCAATGGCAAGATCTAAAGTTTTTTCTTTTTGGCAGATCCTTCAGTATAAACATTAAATAAGCCTCTTAGTAATCAATTCTACCCCTCTTTTTCCCTTCAGGATGGTTCGAAGACTGTTTGCCCATTTGGGTGGTTGGCCACTCTTACATTTACTGGGCGGCCAGGTTTGTGGCCTCGGAAGGGTCTCAGGCATTGTTTGGAACTCAGGGTGTCAGATGGCTCGGCTGGCGAGGAATGATGTGGGGTGAGCTGAAGTGTAGGTTAGTGAGTCAGGCCAGAGAGCATGGAGTCCCTAGGGTTTTGGTTGTCCATCTAGGTGGCAACGACTTGGGGAAGAGGACATCCTTGGAGCTGCGGTGGGCCATGATACAGGATCTGGCAAGTGTGACCGCGCAATGGACCAATTGTGTGTTGGTTTTTTCCATGATGGTGCCGAGATTGTGTTGGAGGGGTGTGGCGGATGGTCGCCGGATTGATGAGGCCCGGAAAAAGGTAAACGGAGCTGTGGCAAAGTGGGTGCTGTCCCACGGTGGGAGGGTGGTTCGCCACCCGAGGATACGGTTCAGAGACAGCCACCTTTTCCGGCGCGATGGAGTACATCTATCCAATGAGGGGATGATGTTGTTTCTGGAGGATCTAGGTTTCGCTTTGCAGGAGTTAGGGTAGGTTCATGGTGGCGGTGCGAAAGACTTTGGGGATGAGTCTTTCGCTGTTGGCGGAAAAGAACGGCAGTTTCGTATGGTAGAGAAAACTGTAGTGTTTTACAGTTTGTTGTGGTTTAGGTGCACTCACCTCCATCGACTTATGGCCGCTTGACCACCCATCCGGGAAGGCAGCGGCAGGGCACCCAGGAGCGGTGGGTAGTCACTGTGGGGGTTGAGTTGTCACCTATTACCGGTTTATGGTAAGCTTTTAGTAAATTTATAGGATTTAGTTATTTAAGTTAATTTAGATTAAGGAGCCGTTCTTTTGGGCCGCCACCATATGCCAGCTGGAGCGGCATATTAAATTAATCTCTTTTATTACAGGCTTCCCAATGGTTAGGGACAAATAAATAGCTAGCAATTTTCTGCCAAATTCAAGTCTCAGTGTCGTTATTTCTGGTTATGTTATGAATGCTTTACTTTCAAAGAAAGGGGTCCACCAATTATCACTAAGATGTTTAGAAGAGAGTATTGACTGCATAGGAGAGGAAAGGGTTAAACATCTGGGGAGGGGTGGACCTAGCTGTAAGGAAAGTTCAGCCTTTAAGGGGGAGGGCTTGATATATATAGGGAAGGTGAAGCCATTTTAAGTCTCTTGGTGACTCGGTTTCCCACCCACCCGCCCTGGTAGTTGGAAATAGTGGCACGTGGTGCTGTGGCTCTAAGTTGTTGGCTGTTTTATCGTTGGCTATTTATTGGCGGAAAAGAACGGCAGTTTCGTATGGTAGAGAAAACTGTAGTGTTTTACAGTTTGTTGTGGTTTAGGTGCACTCACCTCCATCGACTTATGGCCGCTTGACCACCCATCCGGGAAGGCAGCGGCAGGGCACCCAGGAGCGGTGGGTAGTCACTGTGGGGGTTGAGTTGTCACCTATTACCGGTTTATGGTAAGCTTTTAGTAAATTTATAGGATTTAGTTATTTAAGTTAATTTAGATTAAGGAGCCGTTCTTTTGGGCCGCCACCATATGCCAGCTGGAGCGGCATATTAAATTAATCTCTTTTATTACAGGTTTCCCAATGGTTAGGGACAAATAAATAGCTAGCAATTTTCTGCCAAATTCAAGTCTCAGTGTCGTTATTTCTGGTTATGTTATGAATGCTTTACTTTCAAAGAAAGGGGTCCACCAATTATCACTAAGATGTTTAGTAGACTAGAGAAATGGTCAACAGTGTGGCAATTACAGTTTAATGCCAAAAAAAGCAAAATCATGCACTTGGTTCTCAAAAATCCAAAAGCTAAATATAGTATTAATGACACTATATTCGAAACTACTGAGGAGTCACTAATTCAGGCAGGGGTGTAAGTGAGCCGTAACAGGGTGGAACTGTGTTCCGTCAGTTCCATTTGTAGGCGGAACGCAGTTCTGCCTCCTCCTGCTCACCTAACCCGATGTGTGCCCGGCGCCGCAGGGAGATGCGGGGCGCCCGCTGAGATTGTGTTACCAGCAGGCGCCAGGCTCTCTTTCCACAGTTGAAGCCAGAAGCAGGAGCTCACTACTGAGCTCCAGCTTTCGGCTCTGTCAGGGTGCACTATAGGAGTGACGTCATGACCCATAGTGCCGAGGAGCGGATGCCGGAAGAACCACAATGGTCGGACACAGCAGCGGGGCTTGGTGAGTATTGTGTTTATTTTTTTATATGTTTGAGTGTAAGTGGCGCTTCTACTGGGGGCAAACTACATAGGGGCTAATTACTGGGGGGAAACTACATGCGGGCTAACTACATGGGGGAAAACTACATGGGGTTAACTACTGGGAGCAAACTACATGGGGGCTAACTACTGGGGGCAAACTACATGTAGGCTAAACTACAAGGAGGCTATACTACTGGGGGCATAACTACAGGGGCTAAACTACTGCAGGCATAACTACTGGGGGCATTACCACTGGGGGGCTAAACTACTGGGGGCATAACTACAGGGGAATTACCACTGGGGGCTAAACTACAGGGGGGGCTAAACTACTGGGGGCATTACCACTGGGGGGCATACAGGGGCGGATTGGCCCACCATGACAGATTCTGATGGGCTGGTCCCATATCCCCCTCAGTCAGGCCGATTCACACTCAGGCTGGGCTGGCTCACACTGCTTCCAGTACTTGTGGTTCATTGGAATGTAATCCAGAAGTTAGGCTAGCGGGCACATCCAGGTGCCGCTAGCCATGAAAAGTGGTGATGCTGTTCTACCAATGGGGGACCTGGAGAAAGTTAACCAGCCCAGCAGCATCCTCTCCCTGGCCCCGGCCAAAGGTCTCTTCAAAGAGCCCGGCCCAGGAGTAGCAGTAAAGCGATGGTCAGAGCCGGGTTCACTACACCCTCTGCCACCCCAGCTCCCACACTCTCACTGAACTGGCCAGAGGGGCGACTGAGCACTGAAGAGACCCGGCAGAGAGGTTATTTTTAATTACATTATTTGCATTATCATGTTAGTGTATGGGTTAGGGTGTCCCCGGTCACAGTGTATGGTTTGGGGAGCAGGATGTACCTTGTTCTCAGGATGTCAGCTGATCAGGCAGCACTCACAGCCAGCCCTGGGACAATCTCTAATGCAACATCCTTCAGCCCTAGAGCTGCCCAATGTCTGTCCATGATGATGGGCCTATTTATGCAGTGTCTACGTATGTAATGTGGTGGCTATGTATGTAATGCGGTGGCTATGTATGTAATGTGGTACTAGTCATATAATGTGGTGCTATATGTGCAGTGCGGTCCTATACCTGTAATGTTGGTCTATTCGTGTTATGTGGTGCTATTTGTGTAATGCAGTGCTATACGTGTAGTGCTATACATATAAAGCGGTGCTATACGTGCAATGTGGTGCTATACGTGTAATGCAGTGCTATTTGTATAATGTGGTGCTATTCATGTAATAATGTAGTGGTAATGTATGTAATATGATGGCTATTTATGTAATCAGGGGCGGATTGGCCACTGGGACAGATAAGGCGCTCATAACTTTATTGTGATTACATAAACCTTTTCTTTAAGCTAGCATATCACTAAATTAAACAACACCACACACTGAAATAAAGACACGGACACAGTAGCTGGAGTTAAAGGTCAGACGATGTTTATTAATCGCTGACCAACTCTTTAAACTATAATTGTGATCGAATTAGAATTGATTTTGAATATAGACTTAAATTTAGCTTGGAGGATGGCAAACAGAAAGTCGCTGCCAAACACCAGCACCAGTCACCTAGATGAAAACCACCAAACCAAGGAGGGGAGTACACATACCCCGCCTCCTTTCCGCATAACCCGCATTGTGCTGGCCTTACCCCTCTTTCTCTGGCAAACGTTCGGTTCCCGCAGGGGAACGTCTAACTGTCCAACCGCAAGAAAAGGACACACCTGCCGTCCTTCTAAAGAGGGAGCCCCACAATGACCACTTATGCCTGTGTGACAGCTGGTTGGTAGCGACTTCCCGCCAATCTGGCTTTCAATAGCCCACTGCAAGAACAAAAAACCGTAGCTGAAATCCGGGAGGGCGGGCGGGCATACAATGAATGGCAAGAGGAAGTCTAGGAAAATGGCCCCCACCTATATACTATCCTAAGACCCTCCTATTAAACTTGATGCACAACCTTCTAATCCAATAGGAAAAAACCAACAGGGAAAACTGATCTGCCTAGCAACTGCTTAGTCATTAAACAACCAATCACAAAAAGTTGATCTCTTATATGGCCTCAGGCTTATGCAGCCTTCAGCTTATCTAAGGCGCTCATAACTTTATTGTGATTACATAAACCTTTTCTTTAAGCTAGCTTATCACTAAATTAAACAACACCACACACTGAAATAAAGACACGGACACAGTAGCTGGAGTTAAAGGTCAGACGATGTTTATTAATCGCTGACCAACTCTTTAAACTATAATTGTGATCGAATTAGAATTGATTTTGAATATAGACTTAAATTTAGCTTGGAGGATGGCAAACAGAAAGTCGCTGCCAAACACCAGCACCAGTCACCTAGATGAAAACCACCAAACCAAGGAGGGGAGTACACATACCCTGCCTCCTTCCCGCATAACCCGCATTGTGCTGGCCTTACCCCTCTTTCTCTGGCAAACGTTCGGTTCCCGCAGGGGAACGTCTAACTGTCCAACCACAAGAAAAGGACACACCTGCCGTCCTTCTAAAGAGGGAGCCCCACAATGACCACTTATGCCTGTGTGACAGCTGGTTGGTAGCGACTTCCCGCCACCAAGGTTTACCAAACCGCCACCGCCATCCGCAACCAGCAACATTAACCAACTAAGAACAACTAAATAGCCCTACCGAAAAAGACTAAAAATATCCTCCAGGAAAAACTGCACTCCTTCCGGAGAAAGATGAACCCCATCCTCCTTGTAAAACTGCTCGTTCCTTAGCACCAGTAGAGGATGCCTGATCGCCACTCCACCTATGGCCCTGACAAAAAGAGACACCGCCGAATTCACCTTCTTGCGTGCTTTCTCCAGCGCCGAGAAACGCACCGCACCACGCCAATGGAAACGTGGCACCATCTCCGACCAAACAATGCAGACTCCTGGCCAGTGACAACGGATCGCCACCAAATCCGCCTTAACGGACAAAACCAAATCTATGCCCTTAACTCGACCTAGATCATTACCACCCAAATGAATGACGATACAACTAGGGCGACCCCAGCGGCGCTCCCGAGAAAAAAGGACCCGCAACAAATCACCCCATAACATACCTCGAACACCTAACCATCTTAATTGCCTGGACCCAAAAACCTCAGCTGCCCTAAGTGCCATGGGATGCTGTGCCGCCCAAAAAATATAGGAATGACCAACCAGCCATATTTGGTCCCCAAAATTGATGATAGCTGCAAGAGAAAATATCCTAACATCAGATTATGAACATAATACATACATAAGCACAACGTAACAAAAAGAAACCCAAGTGAAGGAGAAAAATCAAAAAACCTCCCGTGGACCTTGATAGAACAGCCAATTGAAATTAGGCCCCCTCGGAGGAAAAATTTAAAAAATTCACTTCACACCCTCTATTCCTGAACGGTAAGCGTTCAAAAACCGACGAGTAAACACGTTTTTGGGTAAGCGCAACAGGCGCACCTATAACTTATCTAAACGGACATAGGACCTATAGGAGGCCGACTTCCAACGGCCCAGCTCCCGAATAGCCGCAGGTGATGAACCTGTAGCCGCCGCATGGGTAGCCGCCCCAATCCGAAAGGAATGGGTACCGAAGTCCGCCTCCTGCAAGCCCAACGCCGCTAAACATTTTTTGAACACAGCAGCAAATTGAAACTTTGTCAGAGGGTCAACCTGCGCGTGCACCAGCAGCTGGTCGCCCCCTGGAGGCCTCAACCGTACATACTCCTGCGTCAACCGCAGCCGGCAAACACCCGGTTCCTCCTGAGCCTCCAAGGACAACCAGCGACCCCGACCTGTTTGATCTGTCTTGGATCGCACAATCCTACAGAGCAACAGGCCCTCCTGCAAGCGCACATTTTCGTAAAGCAAACCCGACTCCCGAGACGCCTTGCTGCATGCCACCAACTCGCTCACCCGAAAAGCCCCGAAAAAGGCCAGGGCATACGCACAACTAAACAACGCGACCTAGAATTCCGAGGACGCAATTTGAGGCAGCACCCGCAGTAAATCCGTTAGAAGCTGCAACGTTATGGGCCTACGTGAGTCCGCAGGCGCCGGGCGCAACCTGGCCCAACCTTTCAGCGCTCTGGAAAGGACAAACGACCCCGTGGGGTCCGTTATCCCGTGGAGCCGCGAGTGAAAAGAAATGCCCGCAAGGGCAGCTGCCATGGCCGCTTTTGACCTACCGTTTTGGTAATGTTCCCAAACAAAGGTCAACAGGGCGTCGGCCGAGGACTCACCTGCTACCCCGTACCTACTCTGAAAGACCGACCAATCCCGCCAGGCTGCATCATACGCTCGGAGAGTGGAGGGAGCCAGAGCACACCTGGCTAAAGCAGTTAACCCGACTCGACCATCTGCCAGACAGAAGGTGGGCACTGTAACCCCTCCGCCGCCGCTCCCGGAACCAACGTCCTGAATTTGTCAAACTGGAACCGAGACAATGCATCCGCAATTCCATTGTCAACTCCAGGCACGTGGCGGGCCCTGAAATTAATATTGCGCTGCAAGCATACTAACACTAGATGCCGTAGCAGCCTCAGAGCCTGCGGCGAGGAGGAACGCTGATTATTAATCGCATGTACCACCCCCAAGTTGTCGCAACGAAACAAAATGTCCCTATTTGCGAACTGGCCGGCCCATAATTCAAGCGCCACTATGATCGGGAACAATTCCAGCAAAAGGAGGTTCTTGGTAAACCCACGCGTTACCCACGAGGCCGGCCAAGCCGCAGCGCACCATGCGCCAGCAAAAAACGCGCCAAAATCTCGACTGCCTGAGGCATCCGTGAACAATTGCAGCTGCTTACTGGAACAACAAGGCGCGGGCCACAAAACTTCCCTGTTGAAGGACACCAGGAAAGAGACCCAAATCCGCAAATCATCTCTGATCTCGCGGGAAAGGTACACGGTGTGATTCTGCCGGACCGTCCCCGCCGTGGCCCGCTCAAGTTTGCGACAGAAAATCCTACCCATGGGGATAATCCGGCACGCAAAATTGAGAGAACCCAGCAAGGACTGCACCTGCTTAAGCCAAACTCTGCGTTTGCCTAAACAGTCAGTAATTAAACCCAAAAGCTTACGCACTTTATCCTCGGGCAGGCGACAGCAACCCCCCACCGTGTCAATTTCGATACCTAAATAGCTAAGACAAGTGCAAGGGCCCTCGCATTTGTCCTGCGCGATAGGCACCCCTAAAGCGCTGAATAATGACCTGGCCACCGACAGAATGTCCCCACAGACCGAACTGTCCCCGGGCACCACAAAGAGAAAGTCGTCCAGGTAGTGAGCCACCCCCGGTTGGCCGGAGGCGGTCTGGACACACCAGTGCAAAAATGTGCTAAAATACTAAAAGTAGGCGCAGGAGACAGAACAACCCATGGGGAGACACCGATCCACGTAAAAGTCGCCCCCTAGTTTGAAACCAAGAAACCGAAGGGAATCTGGGTGCAGCGGGAGTAGGCGAAAGGCCGACTCCACGTCCAATTTTGCCAACAGACCCCCCGGACCACAATCCCGCACCAAGCGCAGCGCGTCATCAAAAGACTGATAACGTACCCTGCACTTAGCCTCCGGAATAGCGTCGTTGACCGACAAACCCGGAGGGTGCGACAAGTGCTGTATCAAGCGAAACTTGCCCGCGGCCTTCTTGGGCACCACCCCTACTGGGGAAATGCACAAGGAGGGCAGCGGGGGAAAGGCGTAGGGCCCAGCCATGCGCCCCAGGCCAATCTCCCCGTCCACTTTCCGCCGGACCTCCTGCGGGAATTCGCGAGCCGATCTCAAATTCGGGCGCGCCACCACATGCACCGAATCCGAAATGGGCAAACGAAAACCGTGCCGAAAGCCCTCCAAGAGGAACGACGACGCCGCCTCATCGGGGTACAAGCTAAGCCAGCGCTGCAACTCGGGAACTAGAATCGGGGAGAAGGCCTTACTTGCCAACTCCCCCGGCCTCGGTGGAAGTGGCGGGCTTACCGCTTGCCGCCGAGGTGCAATCCTTGGCCGGGTGACTCGCCCCGCACAACTTACATGAGTGGCGAAAACGACAACTCGCTCCTTTGACGCATTTGCCGTCGTTACAGGCAAAGCACTTGCCTTTCCCTAACAAGCGGGAACCCGCAGCCCCGGCCGCCCCGGGCTTCTTGACCGTGACGTCCGGGGTGGGCTTGACCTGCTGCGTGACCTCCAACCACACCTCGACATCTTTAAAACCTGCGGGCAGGATGGGGTTGCCATCCTGATTGCGACGAAATTTCTCGTCGTAATCCCGCCAAGCGGAACCCTTGGATTTTAAGTACATGTCGTGTACCAAAAACAAATATTTAACTAAGTTGGCATACTCCGAGGGACGCGATTCCGTGTAGCAAGCAGTGAAAACCAAAAAACCACGCAACCACTGGTGAAAATTGCGAAACGCATTTTCCCCAATGCCACCCGGCTTCTTGGCTGCGTCAAAACCCTGTCGCATTTCCTCCGTAAGGGTGAATATGTCTACGTACTTCCCCTTCCGGATTTTTTCTCGCATGCGCTTACGAACCCCCCGTGTAACTGCCGTGTTGGCGCAATGTACCATCTCCCCATAACGGGGGGGTCAAGAGGGACCACCGGCGCAGGCGCGGCCACCTTATGAGCCTCCTTTGCCATACGCCGCGCGATAAGTCTAGCTAATTTACACGGGCGCCGCAGAGAACCTGACGAAACACTGCTAGAAGATGAGGAAATACAGGTTGAAATGTGTAAAGGAAGGTTTAGCTCACCGGTGTTAGAAGGACCCAGAACCGCGTCGTCCGCTGCACCCGCCTCCGCTGGTGGCCGCACCTCCCCCGTCGATGCCGCAGCCGTCTGCGACTCTCGCCTCCTGCCGGGCGTAGCCCCGGAACCAGCCGGAACCTGTGAGGGAGAAACAGAGGGGACAACAGGCGCAGAGGAGACCAAAACATCATTAACCACGGGTTCAACCTGCGGGGGAGGAGGCCCCGCCCATCCGCTCCGCGGCGAAGGGCCGGCGGGAAGCTGCAGGGGAGGACCCCCAACCGAGGTGTACCCGACTGATTGCGTGAAGGCAGCCCCGCCCCCCGCACCGAAACCCACGGGGTAAGACGGCCGCCACGCAGTATGCGGCGTGTAGCCGCTCGCCCCCGCCCATCCGGATGACATCGGAAGGAACTGAGGGGGTGCCGGGAGGGGTGGCCAACCCTGTGCTACCTGACTCCCACCGACCAGTGACTGCCCCGGTTGCAAGCCCGCAAAGGCAGGGGGGGGCACCGTGACTCGGGGGCCGCCGACCGACCATGTGGTCTGTATGCCGGCGCCCGCGCCGGCTACGTGCGGGGAAAATTGTGGACCGGACGCCACCGTGAAGCCCATGGAGGGCATGCTGGCAGCTAAGGAGAACGCCGGCGCCAGAGGCCACGGAAAACCCCCGTGGAAGGACTGGCTCCCCGCGAAGCCTTGCTGAGCCGCGAACGAAGGAGCAGGGCCGGGTGCATGGTAAGACGCCGCGATGGACGCCTGTGTCGCCACCAACTGCAACGCCCCCGGCAGTACGGGGGGAGAGGTTTGAAACCCGACGAACGGGGATGCCGCCACGGGCGGCGGCGCGACTGACGACCAGGGGCCCATAAAGCAGGCCCCCGATGCCGGAGTCACATCCGGGAAATTTTGCCCCGTCACCGAAGCCGGGGCGGGCGCAGCGGCAGTCATTGCCACGTCCCCCGCCCCAGCCACGCCAGGGGTCGACAACCCCCCATCCCCAATTAAATACGTGGGTGCGATAGGCCCCACGCCCGGGAGGGGTGTAAGTGGGTCCTGCACCGTTATGGGGACAGCGGGGACCTCTCCCCGCTGTCCCAGCCTCATAGCCCCCACCTGCGCACCGGCCCCCCCCTCACCGCCCGCAGCCCGGCCGCGGCCGCCCGGCACCACGTGGGCGCCCGAGCTGCCGCCGAGAGCCGCCTGCGGGGAAGGCGGGAGAGGCCCGGCGCTGAGCAGCGCGCCGTGTGAGGGAGACGTAGCCGTAGACTGGGCTGCTGGGGGCGCCGGCGGCCGCGGCCCGGCCGGGCCGAGCGGCCGCTGGCCGCCTGCCTCCGGCTGGCCGGGCAGCGGGCCGTCACTGCCCGCCCCCGCCGCCTGTCCGCAGCAGTAGACAGCAGCCTCCGGGGCCCAGCACTAGGGGAACGGGAGCGGGGGGTGCCCCCAGCCTCCACGAGGTGGCGGGGGGGAGGGGCAGAACGCCTAGGACGCGGCATGCTAGGAGGGAGGGAGACGCTACAGAAAATACCCTAGCACCTACAGGCCAAATTACCAGCAAAAGGGGAGCAAAGGGGGTAAAATGAATGCCAATGAATAAAACAATGAATAAAATAATATAAGTATCAATATACTTATCCTTCCTGGGCCATACAATGAATGGCAAGAGGAAGTCTAGGAAAATGGCCCCCACCTATATACTATCCTAAGACCCTCCTATTAAACTTGATGCACAACCTTCTAATCCAATAGGAAAAAACCAACAGGGAAAACTGATCTGCCTAGCAACTGCTTAGTCATTAAACAACCAATCACAAAAAGTTGATCTCTTATATGGCCTCAGGCTTATGCAGCCTTCAGCTTATCTTCTGCTGCGCTGGTCCCCTGTGTCTGTGTTTCACTACTTGTGTGTGCTCCATCCCTGTACTGTGCTGTATGTAGTGTGTGCTCCTCCTCCCTGTACTATGCTGTATGTAGTGTGTGCTCCCTCCCTGTACTGTGCTGTATGTAGTGTGTGCTCCCTCCCTGTACTGTGCTGTATGTAGTGTGTGCTCCCTCCCTGTACTGTGCTGTATGTAGTGTGTGCTCCCTCCCTGTACTGTGCTGTATGTAGTGTGTGCTCCCTCCCTGTACTGTGCTGTATGTGGTATGTGCTCCCTCCCTGTACTTTGCTGTATGTAGTGTGTGCTCCTCCTCCCTGTACTGTGCTGTATGTAGTGTGTGCTCCCTCCCTGTACTATATGTAGTGTGTGCTCCCTCCCTGTACTGTGCTGTATGTAGTGTGTGCTCCTCCTCCCTGTACTGTGCTGTATGTAGTGTGTGCTCCCTCCCTGTACTGTGCTGTATGTAGTGTGTGCTCCCTCCCTGTACTGTGCTGTATGTAGTGTGTGCTCCCTCCCTGTACTGTGCTGTATGTAGTATGTGCTCCCTCCCTGTACTGTGCTGTATGTAGTGTGTGCTCCCTCCCTGTACTGTGCTGTATGTAGTATGTGCTCCCTCCCTGTACTGTGCTGTATGTAGTATGTGCTCCCTCCCTGTACTGTGCTGTATGTAGTGTGTGCTCCCTCCCTGTACTGTGCTGTATGTAGTGTGTGCTCCCTCCCTGTACTGTGCTGTATGCAGTGTGTGCTCCCTCCCTGTACTGTGCTGTATGTAGTATGTGCTCCTCCTCCCTGTACTTCGAAACATATAAGGTTAAAAAAAGGGGTTTGTAGTATGAAAAATCAATAAAATTAGAAGTAAATTAAAGGCATGACTGCAGTGTCAGTAGACACTGGAAGTGGGCATATCAGTCCTTGCATATTCAGACGTACAGATGTACATCAGGGAAGAGCATTGTAGCAGCATATGCATAAAGGGGGTCATTCCGAGTTGATCGTTCGCTGCCTATTTTCGCAGTGCTGCGATCAGGTAAAAAAATGGCGAAACTGCGCATGCGTATGCACCGCAATGTGCACGCATGTCGTACGGGTACAAAGAACATCGTTGTTGTGCAATGCTTTTAGCGACGCATCCATTTGCTCAGCCGATCCCAAGGAGATTAACAGGAAGAGGGCGTTTGTGGGTGGCAACTGACCGTTTTATGGGAGTGTTTGGGAAACGCAGGCGTGTCCAGGCATTTGCAGGGCGGGTATCTGACGTCAATTCCGGGATCTCCATCTCTAGAATCATTGCACAGTAACTACAGGGCTGGTCTTGTTTTGCACAAAATGTGTTCGTGTCGCTCGGCTGCAAATGCGATCACACACTTGCAAACTGAAAATACACTCCCCCGTGGGTGGCGACAATGCATTTGCACGGCTGCTAAAAGCAGCTAGCGAGCGATCAACTCGGAATGAGGGCCACAGGAACAGGTAAACATTAGCATAACGTAAAGCAAAGGAGGCCCCAACTGTGTCTATCTCAGAATCAGGACCTCTGAGGAGTGACCCCGCCCTCTTGACAGGACCCTCCCCCTCGATAGACTCCGCCACTATTAGGGCTGCTTCCATAAATTTCCCGGGCTGGTGTTCGATCCCAATCTGCCCCTGGCAGTTACTATGGGGCCCAGAGCGGAGAGCGGCCACCTTCCCTGTCACAGTTACATGTGTTATATATAGGGGTATAGCTACCATAGGTACTGTGACTGCCTACCAGTGCAATGCCTCACCTACTGGTGTGATCTCCACCTCCTGTGACATGATCCTCCTGTTGGTGCTGTGACTGCCTACCAGTGCAATGCTTCACCTACTGGTGTGATCTCCACCTTCTTTGACACGATCCTCCTGTTGGTGCTGTGACTGCCTACCAGTGCAATGCTTCACCTACTGGTGTGATCTCCACCTTCTGTGACAAGATCCTCCTGCTGTGACTGCCTACCAGTACAATGCCTCACCTACTGGTGTGATCTCCACCTCCTTTGACACGATCCTCCTGCTGGTGCTGTGACTGCCTACCAGTACAATGCCTCAGCTACTGGTGTGATCTCCACCTCCTGTGACACGATCCTCCTGCTGGTGCTGTGACTGCCTACCAGTGCAATGCCTCACCTACTGGTGTGATCTCCACCTCCTGCGTCAGGATCCTCCTACTGGTGCTGTGACTGCCTACCAGTACAATGCCTCAGCTACTGGTGTAATCTCCACCTCCTGTGACATGATTCTCCTGCAGGTGATGTGACTGCCTACCAGTGCAATGCCTCACCCACCGGTGTGATTTCCACCTCCTGTGACACGATCCTACTGCTGGTGCTGTGATTGCCTACCATGCTGCATTAGCCTTGCTTACTACCACTGTGGGTAATGCTAACAATTTGCTTAAGCCCAATTTGTGTTGGGCCTCGCTTATAGCTGACTTACTCGAACCTACATGAGGCCACTTTTCATATATTTCCAGGGCCACTTTACGTTCCCAATCCGCCCCTGTCTGGCATGGTAGAAATGTGAATGATAAATCAATGTAAATGTACCAGGAGGTATTGGGGGTAATTCCAAGTTGATCGCAGCAGGAATTCTGTTAGCAATTGGGCAAAACCATGGCCCTCATTCCGAGTTGTTCGCTCGCAAGCTGCTTTTAGCAGCATTGCACACGCTAAGCCGCCGCCTACTGGGAGTGAATCTTAGCTTAGAAAAATTGCGAACGAAAGATTCTCAAAATTGCGAATAGAAATTTCTAAGCAGTTTCTGAGTAGCTCGACACTTAAGGGCCCTACTCATTTGACGATGCGCCGCCGAGGTGCCCGACGGCCGAAACGGTCGACGAGCGACCCGGCGGCGGGGGGCAGTGACGGGGGGAGTGAAGTTTCTTCACTCCCCCCGTCACGCGGCTGCATTGAAGTGCAGGCAAATATGGACGAGATCGTCCATATTGGTCTGCATGCACAGCCGACGGGAGACCAGCGATGAACGAGCGCGGGGCCGCGCATCGTTCATCGCTGGAGTCACCACACTGAAAGATATGAACGAGAAAATCGGCCAGTGTGTAGGGCCTATTACTCTGCCACTGCGATCAGTTCAGTCAGTTTCGTTCCTGGTTTGACGTCACAAACACACCCAGCGTTTGCCCAGACACTCCCCCGTTTCTCCAGCCACTCCCGCGTTTTTCCCAGAAACGGCAGCGTTTATTCACACACACCCTTAAAACGGCCAGTTTCCGCCCAGAAACACCCACTTCCTGTCAATCACACAACGATCACCAGAACGAAGAAAAAACCTCGTAATGCTGTGAGTAAAATACAAAACTTCTTAGCAAATTTACTTGGCGCAGTCGCAGTGCGAACATTGCGCATGCGCAGTTTGCGGAAAATCGCTGCGATGCGATGAAAAAGAACGAGCGAACAACTCGGAATGAGGGCCCATGTGCACTGCAGGGGAGGCAGATATAACATGTGCAGAGAGAGTTAGATTTGGGTGTGGTGTGTTCAATCTGCAATCTAATTTGCAGTGTAAAAATAAAGCAGCCAGTATTTACCCTGCACAGAAATAAAATAACTAGTGATGTGCACCGGAAATTTTTCGGGTTTTGTGTTTTGGTTTTGGATTCGGTTCCGAGGCCGTGTTTTGGATTCGGACGCGTTTTGGCAAAACCTCCCTGAAAATTTTTTGTCGGATTCGGGTGTGTTTTGGATTCGGGTGTTTTTTTACAAAAAATCCTCAAAAACAGCTTAAATCATAGAATTTGGGGGTCATTTTGATCCCATAGTATTATTAACCTCAATAACCATAATTTCCACTCATTTTCAGTCTATTCTGAACACCTCACACCTCACAATATTATTTTTATTCCTAAAATTTGCACCGAGGTCGCTGGATGACTAAGCTAAGCGACCCAAGTGGCCGACACAAACACCTGGCCCATCTAGGAGTGGCACTGCAGTGTCAGACAGGATGGCAGATTTAAAAAATAGTCCCCAAACAGCACATGATGCAAAGAAAAAAAGAGGTGCACCAACGTCGCTGGATGGCTAAGCTAAGCGACACAAGTGGCCGACACAAACACCTGGCCCATCTAGGAGTGGCACTGCAGTGTCAGACAGGATGGCAGATTTAAAAAATAGTCCCCAAACAGCACATGATGCAAAAAAAAAAAGAGGTGCACCAAGGTCGCTGGATGGCTAAGCTAAGCGACACAAGTGGCCGACACAAACACCTGGCCCATCTAGGAGTGGCACTGCAGTGTCAGACAGGATGGCAGATTGAAAAAATAGTCCCCAAACAGCACATGATGCAAAGAAAAAAGAGGTGCACCAAGGTCGCTGGATTGCTAAGCGACACAAGTGGCCAACACAAACACCTGGCCCATCTAGGAGTGGCACTGCAGTGTCAGACAGGATGGCACTTCAAAAAAATAGTCCCCAAACAGCACATGATGCAAAGAAAAAAAGAGGCGCAATGAGGTAGCTGTGTGACTAAGCTAAGCGACCCAAGTGGCCGACACAAACACCTGGCCCATCTAGGAGTGGCACTGCAGTGTCAGGCAGGATGGCACTTCAAAAAAATAGTCCCCAAACAGCACATGATGCAAAGAAAAATGAAAGAAAAAAGAGGTGCAAGATGGAATTGTCCTTGGGCCCTCCCACTCACCCTCATGTTGTATAAACAGGACATGCACACTTTAACGAACCCATCATTTCAGCGACAGGGTCTGCCACACGACTGTGACTGAAATGACTGGTTGGTTTGGGCCCCCACCAAAAAATAAGCAATCAATCTCTCCTTGCACAAACTGGCTCTATATACTGGTGGTCAGCAAACTGTGCAAAACTGAAATGCACCACAGGTATGGATGGATAGTATACTTGACGACACAGAGGTGGGTAGAGCAGTGGCCTACTGTACCGTACTGCTATATATTATATACTGGTGGACAGCAAACTGTACAAAACTGAAATGCACCACAGGTATGGATGGATAGTATACTTGACGACACAGAGGTAGGTAGAGCAGTGGCCTTCTGTACCGTACTGCTATATATTATATACTGGTGGACAGCAAACTGTGCAAAACTGAAATGCACCACATTTATGGATGGATAGTATACTTGACGACACAGAGGTAGGTAGAGCAGTGACCTTCTGTACCGTACTGTTATATAGTATATACTGGTGGTCAGCAAACTGTGCAAAACTGAAATGCACCACAGGTATGGATGGATAGTATACTTGACGACACAGAGGTAGGTAGAGCAGTGGACTACTGTACCGTACTGCTATATATATAGTTATACTGGTGGTCAGCAAAATTCTGCACTGTCCTCCTACTATATACTACAATGCAGCACAGATATGGAGCATTTTTCAGGCAGAGAATGTATAATACTGGTGGTCACTGGTCAGCAAAACTCTGCACTGTCTTCCTACTATATAATACTGCTGGTCCCCAGTCCCCACAATAAAGCAATTAGCACACTGAGCACAGATATTTGCAGCACACTGAGCACAGTCAGATATGGAGCGTTTTTCAGGCAGAGAACGTAGATATTTGCACTTGCAGCACACTGAGCACAGATATTTGCAGCACACTGAGCACAGATATTTGCAGCACAATTTGCAGACCACTGAACATAGAAACTGAGAGGACGCAAGCCATGTCCTCTCACGATCATCTCCAATGCACGAGTGAAAAATGGCGGCGACGCGCGGCTCTTTATATAGAATACGAATCTCGCGATAATCCGACCGCGGGATGATGACATTCGGGCGCGCTCGGGTTAACCGAGCAAGGCGGGAGGATCCGAGTTGCTCGGACCCGTGCTAAAAAAGGTGACGTTGGATCCGAACCCTCTCATCACTAATGAAAACCATAAATAAAAATAATAATTGGTTTCTTGTATTTCTTGTATTACATGAAGCATGAGCAAGCTTCTTTTAACAATGCTGTGCTATACAAAGTGAAGTAAATTCGGGTTAACCGAGCAAGGCGGGAGGATCCGAGTCTGCCTCGGACCCGTGTAAAATGGGTGAAGTTCGGGGGGGTTCGGATCCCGAGGATACGAACCCGCTCATCACTAAAAATAACCCACCCAAATCTAACTCTCTCTGCACATGTTATATCTGCCTCCCCTGCAGTGCACATGGGCCCTCATTCCGAGTTGTTCGCTCGGTAAAAATCTTCGCATCGCAGCGATTTTCCGCTTAATGCGCATGCGCAATGTCCGCACTGCGACTGCGCCAAGTAAATTTGCTATGTAGTTAGGAATTTTACTCACGGCTTTTTCATCGTTCTGGCGATCGTAATGTGATTGACAGGAAATGGGTGTTACTGGGCGGAAACAGGCCGTTTTATGGGCGTGTGGGAAAAAACGCTACCGTTTCCGGAAAAAACGCAGGAGTGGCCGGAGGAACGGAGGAGTGTCTGGGCGAACGCTGGGTGTGTTTGTGACGTCAAACTAGGAACGACAAGCACTGAACTGATCGCAGATGCCGAGTAAGTCTGGAGCTACTCAGAAACTGCTACGAGGTGTGTAATCGCAATATTGCGAATACATCGGTCGCAATTTTAAGATGCTAAGATTCACTCCCAGTAGGCGGCGGCTTAGCATGAGCAAATCTGCTAAAATCCGCTTGCGAGCGAACAACTCGGAATGAGGGCCATGGTTTTGCCCAACTGCTAAAAAATTTCCTGCTGCGATCAACTTGGAATTACCCCCATTGACAAGCCTTTATAATATTATCTTATACTGTGAATTTCTTACCCTGTTTTCAAGACAAATAATTAATTTAACTTGTTAATTAAGTGAAAGGAAGACATGATATTTTCCGGGAGATGTATCAAGCCGTGGAGAGAGATAAAGTTGTGTATTTGCTAGTGATGTGCACCGGAAATTTTTCGGGTTTTGTGTTTTGGGTTCGGTTCCGCGGCCGTGTTTTGGGTTCGAACGCGTTTTGGCAAAACCTCACCGAATTTTTTTTGTCGGATTCGGGTGTGTTTTGGATTCGGGTGTTTTTTTTCAAAAACCCTAAAAAACAGCTTAAATCATTGAATTTGGGGGTCATTTTGATCCCATAGTATTATTAACCTCAATAACCATAATTTACACTAATTTCCAGTCTATTCTGAACACCTCACACCTGACAATATTATTTTTAGTCCTAAAATTTGCACCGAGGTCGCTGGATGGCTAAGCTAAGCGACACAAGTGGCCGACACAAACACCTGGCCCATCTAGGAGTGGCACTGCAGTGTCAGGCAGGATGGCCCTTCCAAAAAATACTCCCCAAACAGCACATGACGCAAAGAAAAAAAGAGGCGCAATGAGGTAGCTGTGTGAGTAAGCTAAGCGACCCTAGTGGCCGACACAAACACCTGGCCCATCTAGGAGTGGCACTGCAGTGTCAGGCAGGATGGCCCTTCCAAAAAATACTCCCCAAACAGCACATGACGCAAAGAAAAAAAGAGGCGCAATGAGGTAGCTGTGTGAGTAAGCTAAGCGACCCTAGTGGCCGACACAAACACCTGGCCCATCTAGGAGTGGCACTGCAGTGTCAGGCAGGATGGCCCTTCCAAAAAATACTCCCCAAACAGCACATGACGCAAAGAAAAAAAGAGGCGCAATGAGGTAGTTGTGTGAGTAAGCTAAGCGACCCTAGTGGCCGACACAAACTCCTGGCCCATCTAGGAGTGGCACTGCAGTGTCACGCAGGATGGCCCTTCCAAAAAATACTCCCCAAACAGCACATGACGCAAAGAAAAAAAGAGGCGCAATGAGGTAGCTGTGTGAGTAAGCTAAGCGACCCTAGTGGCCGACACAAACACCTGGCCCATCTAGGAGTGGCACTGCAGTGTCACGCAGGATGGCCCTTCCAAAAAATACTCCCCAAACAGCACATGACGCAAAGAAAAAAAGAGGCGCAATGAGGTAGCTGTGTGAGTAAGCTAAGCGACCCTAGTGGCCGACACAAACACCTGGCCCATCTAGGAGTGGCACTGCAGTGTCACGCAGGATGGCCCTTCCAAAAAATACTCACCAAACAGCACATGACGCAAAGAAAAAAAGAGGCGCAATGAGGTAGCTGTGTGAGTAAGCTAAGCGATCCTAGTGGCCGGCACAAACACCTGGCCCATCTCACACAGGATGGCCCTTCCAAAAAATACTCCCCAAACAGCACATGACGCAAAGAAAAAAAGAGGCACAATGAGGTAGCTGTGTGAGTAAGCTAAGCGACCCTAGTGGCCGACACAAACATCTGGCCCATCTAGGAGTGGCACTGCAGTGTCACGCAGGATGGCCCTTCCAAAAAATACTCCAAAAACAGCACATGACGCAAAGAAAAAAAGAGGCGCAATGAGGTAGCTGTGTGACGACTAAGCTAAGCGACCCTAGTGGCCGACACAAACACCTGGCCCATCTAGGAGTGGCACTGCAGTGTCAGGCAGGATGGCCCTTCCAAAAAATACTCCCCAAACAGCACATGACGCAGAGAAAAAAAGAGGCGCAATGAGGTAGCTGTGTGAGTAAGCTAAGCGACCCTAGTGGCCGACACAAACACCTGGCCCATCTAGGAGTGGCACTGCAGTGTCACGCAGGATGGCCCTTCCAAAAAATACTCCCCAAACAGCACATGACACAAAGAAAAAAAGAGGCGCAATGAGGTAGCTGTGTGACGACTAAGCTAAGCGACCCTAGTGACCGACACAAACACCTGGCCCATCTAGGAGTGGCACTGCAGTGTCAGGCAGGATGGCCCTTCCAAAAAATACTCCCCAAACAGCACATGACGCAAAGAAAAATGAAAGAAAAAAGAGGTGCAAGATGGAATTGTCCTTGGGCCCTCCCACCCACCCTTATGTTGTATAAACAGGACATGCACACTTTAACCAACCCATCATTTCAGCGACAGGGTCTGCCACACGACTGTGACTGAAATGACTGGTTGGTTTGGGCCCCCACCAAAAAAGAAGCAATCTCTCCTTGCACAAACTGGCTCTACAGAGGCAAGATGTCCACCTCATCATCATCGTCCGATTCATCACCCCTTTCACTGTGTACATTTCCCTCCTCACAGATTATTAATTCGTCCCCACTGGAATCCACCATCTCAGATCCCCGTGTACTTTCTGGAGGCAATTGCTGCTGGTGAATGTCTCCATGGAGGAATTGATTATAATTCATTTTAATGAACATCATCTTCTCCACATTTTCTGGAAGTAACCTCGTACGCCGATTGCTGACAAGGTGAGCGGCGGCACTAAACACTCTTTCGGAGTACACACTGGAGGGAGGGCAACTTAGGTAGAATAAAGCCAGTTTCTGCAAGGGCCTCCAAATTGCCTCTTTTTCCTGCCAGTATACGTACGGACTGTCTGACGTGCCTACTTGGATGCGGTCACTCATATAATCCTCCACCATTCTTTCAATGGTGAGAGAATCATATGCAGTGACAGTAGACGACATGTCAGTAATCGTTGGCAGGTCCTTCAGTCCGGACCAGATGTCAGCATCAGCAGTCGCTCCAGACTGCCCTGCATCACCGCCAGCGGGTGGGCTCGGAATTCGTAGCCTTTTCCTCGCGCCCCCAGTTGCGGGAGAATGTGAAGCAGGAGATGTTCACGGGTCACGTTCCACTTGACTTGACAATTTTCTCACCAGCAGTTCTTTGAACCTCTGCAGACTTGTGTCTGCCGGAAAGAGAGATCCAACGTAGGTTTTAAATCTAGGATCGAGCACGGTGGCCAAAATGTAGTGCTCTGATTTCAACAGATTGACCACCCGTGAATCCTGGTTAAGCGAATGAAGGGCTCCATCCACAAGTCCCACATGCCTAGCGGAATCGCTCTGTTTTAGCTCCTCCTTCAATGCCTCCAGCTTCTTCTGCAAAAGCCTGATGAGGGGAATGACCTGAATCAGGCTGGCAGTGTCTGAACTGACTTCACGTGTGGCAAGTTCAAAAGGTTGCAGAACCTTGCACAAAGTTGAAATCATTCTCCACTGCGCTTGAGACAGGTGCATTCCACCTCCTTTGCCTATATCGTGGCCAGATGTATAGGCTTGAATGGCCTTTTGCTGCTCCTCCATCCTCTGAAGCATATAGAGGGTTGAATTCCACCTCGTTACCACCTCTTGCTTCAGATGATGGCAGGGCAGGTTCAGGTGTTTTTGGTGGTGCTCCAGTCTTCTGTACGCGGTGCCTGTACGCCGAAAGTGGCCCGCAATTCTTCTGGCCACCGACAGCATCTCTTGCACGCCCCTGTCGTTTTTTAAATAATTCTGCACCACCAAATTCAAGGTATGTGCAAAACATGGGACGTGCTGGAATTTGCCCAGATGTAATGCACGCACAATATTGCTTGCGTTGTCCGATGCCACAAATCCCCAGGAGAGTCCAATTGGGGTAAGCCATTCTGCGATGATCTTCCTCAGTTGCCGTAAGAGGTTTTCAGCTGTGTGCGTATTCTGGAAAGCGGTGATACAAAGCGAAGCCTGCCTAGGAACGAGTTGGCGTTTGCGAGATGCTGCTACTGGTGCCGCCGCTGCTGTTCTTGCAGCGGGAGGCAATACATCTACCCAGTGGGCTGTCACAGTCATGTAGTCCTGAGTCTGCCCTGCTCCACTTGTCCACATGTCCGTGGTTAAGTGGACATTGGGTACAACTGCATTTTAAAGGACACTGGTGAGTCTTTTTCTGACGTCCGTGTACATTCTCGGTATCGCCTGCCTAGAGAAGTGGAACCTAGATGGTATTTGGTAACGGGGGCACACTACCTCAATCAATTGTCTAGTTCCCCGTGAACTAACGGCGGATACCGGATGCACGTCTAACACCAACATAGTTGTCAAGGCCTCAGTTATCTGCTTTGCAACAGGATGACTGCTGTGATATTTCATCTTCCTCGCAAAGGAGTGTTGGACAGTCAATTGCTTACTGGAAGTAGTACAAGTGGTCTTCCGACTTCCCCTCTGGGATGACGATCGACTCCCAGCAGCAACAACAGCAGCGCCAGCAGCAGTAGGCGTTACACTCAAGGATGCATCGGAGGAATCCCAGGCAGGAGAGGACTCGTCAGACTTGCCAGTGACATGGCCTGCAGGACTATTGGCTTTCCTGGGTAAGGAGGAAATTGACACTGAGGGAGTTGGTGGTGTGGTTTGCGCGAGCTTGGTTACAAGAGGAAGGGATTTACTGGTCAGTGGACTGCTTCCGCTGTCGCCCAAAGTTTTTGAACTTGTCACTGACTTATTATGAATGCGCTGCAGGTGACGTATAAGGGAGGATGTTCCGAGGTGGTTAACGTCCTTACCCCTACTTATTACAGCTTGACAAAGGCAACACACGGCTTGACACCAGTTGTCCGCATTTCTGTTGAAATAATTCCACACTGAAGAGCTGATTTTTTTTGTATTTTGACCAGGCATGTCAATGGCCATATTCCTCCCACGGACAACAGGTGTCTCCCCGGGTGCCTGACTTAAACAAACCACCTCACCATCAGAATCCTCCTTGTCAATTTCCTCCCCAGCGCCAGCAACACCCATATCCTCATCCTGGTGTACTTCAACACTGACATCTTCAATTTCACTATCAGGAACTGGACTGCGGGTGCTCCTTTCAACACTTGCAGGGGGCGTGCAAATGGCGGAAGGCGCAAGCTCTTCCCGTCCAGTGTTGGGAAGGTCAGGCATCGCAACCGACACAATTGGACTCTCCTTTGGGATCTGTGATTTCGAAGAACGCACAGTTCTTTGCTGTGCTTTTGCCGCGTATTTTCTTTTTTCTAGCGAGAGGATGAGTGCTTCCATCCTCATGTGAAGCTGAACCACTAGCCATGAACATAGGCCAGGGCCTCAGCCGTTCCTTGCCACTCCATGTCGTAAATGGCATATTGGCAAGTTTACGCTTCTCCTCAGACGCTTTTAATTTTGATTTTTGGGTCATTTTTTTACTGATCTTTTGTGTTTTGGATTTTACATGCTCTGTACTATGACATTGGGCATCGGCCTTGGCAGACGACGTTGATGGCATTTCATCGTCTCAGCCATGACTAGTGGCAGCAGCTTCAGCACGAGGTGGAAGTGGATCTTGATCTTTCCCTATTTTTTTAACCTCCACATTTTTGTTCTCCATATTTTGCGCACAACTAAAAGCAACCACAGGTATACAATGTAGATGGGTGGATAGTATAGTATTATATTACTTATGGACGACGAGTGACGACACAGAGGTAGGTACAGCCGTGGCCTACCGTACTGTGCTTATATATATAATATACTGTATAACGGACCTGGTGGACACTGTCAGCAGACTGCTAAACTAGTATGAAGGAAAAAAAAACACCACAGGTATACAATGTAGATGGATGGATAGTATAGTATTATATTACTTATGGACGACGAGTGACGACACAGAGGTAGGTACAGCCGTGGCCTACCGTACTGCTGCTTATATATATAATATACTGTATAACGGACCTGGTGGACACTGTCAGCAGACTGCTAAACTAGTATGAAAAAAAAAACAACAACACAGGTATACAATGTAGATGGATGGATAGTATAGTATTATATTACTTATGGACGACGAGTGCACTGACGACACAGAGGTAGGTACAGCCGTGGCCTACCGTACTGCTGCTTATATATATAATATACTGTATAACGGACCTGGTGGACACTGTCAGCAGACTGCTAAACTAGTATGAAGAAAAAAAAAAACACCACAGGTATACAATGTAGATGGATGGATAGTATAGTATTATATTACTTATGGATGATGAGTGCACTGACGACACAGAGGTAGGTACAGTCGTGGCCTACCGTACTGCTGCTTATATATATAATATACTGTATAACGGACCTGGTGGACACTGTCAGCAGACTGCTAAACTAGTATGAAAAAAAAAACACCACAGGTATACAATGTAGATGGATGGATAGTATAGTATTATATTACTTATGGACGACGAGTGCACTGACGACACAGAGGTAGGTACAGCCGTGGCCTACCGTACTGCTGCTTATATATATAATATACTGTATAACGGACCTGGTGGACACTGTCAGCAGACTGCTAAACTAGTATGAAGAAAAAAAAACCACCACAGGTATACAATGTAGATGGATGGATAGTATAGTATTATATTACTTATGGACGACGAGTGCACTGACGACACAGAGGTAGGTACAGCCGTGGCCTACCGTACTGCTGCTTATATATATAATATACTGTATAACGGACCTGGTGGACACTGTCAGCAGACTGCTAAACTAGTATGAAGAAAAAAAAAACACCACAGGTATACAATGTAGATGGATGGATAGTATAGTATTATATTACTTATGGACGACGAGTGCACTGACGACACAGAGGTAGGTACAGCCGTGGCCTACCGTACTGCTGCTTATATATATAATATACTGTATAACGGACCTGGTGGACACTGTCAGCAGACTGCTAAACTAGTATGAAGGAAAAAAAAAACACCACAGGTATACAATGTAGATGGATGGATGGATAGTATAGTATTATATTACTTATGGACGACGAGTGACGACACAGAGGTAGGTACAGCCGTGGCCTACCGTACTGCTGCTTATATATATATATAATATACTGTATAACAAACCTGGTGGACACTGTCAGCAGACTGCTAAACTAGTATGAAGGAAAAAAAAACACCACAGGTATACAATGTAGATGGATGGATAGTATAGTATTATATTACTTATGGACGACGAGTGACGACACAGAGGTAGGTACAGCCGTGGCCTACCGTACTGCTGCTTATATATATAATATACTGTATAACGGACCTGGTGGACACTGTCAGCAGACTGCTAAACTAGTATGAAGAAAAAAAAAAACACCACAGGTATACAATGTAGATGGATGGATAGTATAGTATTATATTACTTATGGACGACGAGTGACGACACAGAGGTAGGTACAGCCGTGGCCTACCGTACTGCTGCTTATATATATAATATACTGTATAACGGACCTGGTGGACACTGTCAGCAGACTGCTAAACTAGTATGAAGAAAAAAAAAAACACCACAGGTATACAATGTAGATGAATGGATAGTATAGTATTATATTACTTATGGACGACGAGTGACGACACAGAGGTAGGTACAGCCGTGGCCTACCGTACTGCTGCTTATATATATATATAATATACTGTATAACGGACCTGGTGGACACTGTCAGCAGACTGCTAAACTAGTATGAAGAAAAAAACAACAACACAGGTATACAATGTAGATGGATGGATAGTATAGTATTATATTACTTATGGACGACGAGTGCACTGACGACACAGAGGTAGGTACAGCCGTGGCCTACCGTACTGCTGCTTATATATATAATATACTGTATAACGGACCTGGTGGACACTGTCAGCAGACTGCTAAACTAGTATGAAGAAAAAAAAAACACCACAGGTATACAATGTAGATGGATGGATAGTATAGTATTATATTACTTATGGACGACGAGTGCACTGACGACACAGAGGTAGGCACAGCTGTGGCCTACCGTACTGCTGCTTATATATATAATATACTGTATAACGGACCTGGTGTACACTGTCAGCAGACTGCTAAACTAGTATGAAGAAGAAAAAAAAACACAGGAGTGTTTTTCAGGCAGACAAACGTATACTGGACTGGTGGTCACTGTCAGCAAAACTGTGCACTGTACTCCTGCTATAACTGCTCCCCAGTCCCCACAATTAGGCAGTGTGAGCAGAGCAGAGCAGTGCACTCAGCACAGATATATCATGCAGCAGTGCAGCACACTGAGTGAGCACAGATATGGTGGTCGGAGCGTTTTTTTCAGGCAGAGAAACAAAGGATTAAACTCACTGGTGGTATAATCAAAACTCTGCACTGTACTCCCTAACAGCTGCTCCCCGTCCCCAATCCTCCCCACAATTATAACTAACTAAGTCACTCTGTGTTCTACTATAACGGAGAGGACGCCAGCCACGTCCTCTCCCTATCAATCTCAATGCACGTGTGAAAATGGCGGCGACGCGCGGCTCCTTATATAGAATCCGAGTCTCGCGAGAATCCAACATCGGGATGATGACGTTCGGGCGCGCTCGGGTTAACCGAGCAAGGCGGGAGGATCCGTGTCGCTCGGACCCGTGTAAAAAAAAGGTGAAGTTCGGGCGGGTCGGATTCCGAGGATCCGAACCCGCTTATCACTAGTATTTGCCCAAATCAAATGACGTTTCTAACTACAGGTATCATTTCATGTACTGTGCTAGATAAGTGACAGAAGATGATTGGGTGGTTTGGACATCTGCACTTTATCTCTCTCCAAGGCTTGATACATCTCCCCAAGAGTGCTGTATATAAAATATATGTCTGGCTGCTATACAGCAGGCCAGGAGCACCAGCAGGACAGTAGAGTAACAGTCATATCAGTAATAATTTGCAGACCCTTTGAAATTAGCATTCAGTAAAGACGGGAGACTCAGTCAATGAATACAGAAAAAAATTTTTAGTTTATGTTTAAATATAAAAAGTTTATTAAGTGGAATATTTAATAAATAATATTTGCGAGACATCTCCAAAAACAGTCAGTTTTGGGGGCTGCCCACAAATATTAACCAGCCCCTCAATGTATGTACTGGGGACTGCAATGGATATTTGAGATATCTATTGCGTTCCTCCTATTTTGAACACAAAAGCAGCCACCAAAAGTTTCTACGGCAGATGGTAAACTGTGAAACTCACCAAGCTCCAGAATGCAAAACATTTCTGAGCTTGGGCCGGCAGCTAATGCCATTTCTAAATGGCTTTTGTAGCCTGTGGACTACATTATGCAATAATTCCCAGGAGAAGGATCCTTGGGATCCCTCTGCATTACTGTCTGCTCTCACATACACAGTCTGATTGCACATGTGAACTAGCGCAGCTGGGGTCTAAACCCAGAAGTAAAGTGATCGCATTAGCAATTATTTTACTTCTTATACATTGCAGGGACGGGCATGAGATTGGTACTCATTATGGCATTAAAGCTACACCTCTGGACTCATGAAGAGTCATCCTTCAGCACTCAGGAGAGGAAAAACCCCCTTGGGGGGAAACCTCTGGGGAACCATGGCCTCAGGATTGCCCTTCCCTCTGGGCATTAAGAGGTGTACTAATAGAGGGGTCAGTATGCTATCCCAGCGCATGGGATCCCGGTGGTTGTCATACCGATGCCTAGATCCCAGTACAGAAAAGACCTAGAGGGGTGAGTAAGGGGTGCTCTCCCCTCTCCCCACACCCCTAACCCTGCCTGTCCACAATCTAACCCTAACCTCCCCCCTTTGTGCCTAACCCTCCCGCGAAGGTGCCTAATCCTAACCTCTGTCCCTGCTGCCTAAACCTAACCCTCCCTTCCCTGCAGTCTAACCACTCCCGGGGGTGCCTAACCCACCCTACCCACAGCCTAACCCTAACTTATCCCCACACACAGCCTAACCCTATCTTCCCCCCACCCGCAGCCTAAACCTAACCCCCCCCACCTGATGCCTAAACCTAACCCTCCCTTCCCCGCAGCCTAAACACCCCCGGGGGTGCCTAACCCTAACCCACCCTACCCGCTGCCTAACCCTAACCTCTCCCCCACCCACAGCCTAAACCTAACCCCCACCTGATGCCTAAACCTAATCTCCCCACTTGATGCTAAACCTAACCCTCCCTCCCCTGCAGCCTAACTACCCCCGGGGGTCCTTAACCCTAACCCACCCTACCCGCAGCCTAACCCTATCCTCCCCCCCACAGCCTAACCCCTCCGCCTGATGCCTAACCCTCTCCCACTCCCCACCCCCCTAACCCTGCCTGTCCGCAGTCTAACCCTAACCTCCCCCTTTGTGCCTAACCCTCCCGCGGAGGTGCCTAATCCTAACCTCCGTCCCTGCTGCCTAAACCTAACCCTCCCTCTCCTGCAGCCTAACCAGCCCCCTCCATCCCTGCTGCCTAAACCTAACCCTCCCTCCCTTGAAGCCTAACCACTCCCGGGGGTGCCTAACCCTAACCCACCCTACCCACAGCCTAACGCTAACCTCCTCCCACACGCAGCCTAAACCTAACCCAGCGCCTGATGCCTAAACCTAACCCACCGCCTGATGCCTACACCTATTCCTCCCTCCCTTGAAGCCTAACCACTCCCGAGGATGCCTAACCCTAACCCAACCTACCCACAGCCTAATGCTAACCTCCCACCACACACAGTCTAAACCTAACCCAGCACCTGACACCTAAACCTAAGCCCCCCGCCTGATGCCTAAACCTAACCCTCCCTCCCCCGCAGCCTAACCACCCTCGGGGGGGTGCCTAACCCACCCTCGCCTGATGGCTAAACATAACCCTCCCTCCCCCACAGCCTTACCACCCCCCTCCCCCCGTGCCTGATGCCTAAACCTAACCACCCTTTCCCAGTCCTAAACCTATGATCGTGGGGATAAGGGCGTCGGTATCCTTGCCCATTTGGAGTTCGGGATTCTGAAGAGTGTCGGGATCCCAGTGTCAGTATTCTGACTGCCGTAAACCCGACAGCCGGCATCTTTACCGCATCTCCTAATAGGTAATGCCTATGTTCCAACATTTGGAGCATGTGTCCGCAGCTCTCCTCCCAGGGCAGCTATTCAGGGATCACCCACTGCGTGTAGACGAAGAGGAAGAGATGAAAAATCATTGTTAGTGGATGAACAAGCAGAGAGACAAACTGCAAACAGTGGTGTGGTTGTGTAGAGAGAAAAATCTCTCTATGTAAATATGTTACTCTAACTATTGAGGACATGGATAAATACCTAAAATAAGGACAATTATCCCAAAGGGCCAATTGTTTTTATACAATACACACATTGGGGGGATAAGTTCTCTTTTATAGTAATTAGTGGGTACCTTCAGAAAAAAAATTTGACAAGTAAATAATAAAAACTATATATTGCTAATATTTAGGGGTCAATCCAATTAGGTACCAGCTACCATTCCTGCGATGTTTCAACAGCATCCAAACTCACACCGTTTGTTGCCAGATTCAGCCTATGGGGTTACCGGAAAGTGCGGCTGTTGTAAGACAAACTCGCACCTAATTAGACTGACCCCTTAGTTGTTAAATGTGATAAAATAGTAAAATATAATGGTGTAATTGTGGGCCTGATTCAGTTGTGGTTGTTGAAACGATCGCTGCTGCAATCTGGCCATTCACAATTGGATCGTGAGTCTGAGCAGTCGTAGGCTGAACAAGTCTCCTAGACACAGGGGGCTCTCCAGCAGCAACACAGGTTGCAATGGGTAATTTATGCACGCACATGGAATGGCGTTTGAACGGACCTGACACGCCTGTATACAGTTAGCCACCCCAGTTACCACCTCAAACGCTGACTTCCTGTCAATCACTTTGCGATGGGATCCTCTATGTGAGCTTGATTTCATTTTGTGCGCAGTGCAGCTTACACGCATGCACAGTGAAAAAGCATTGAGCCACTTGGTGCAACAGCAGCTCTGCATACGCATCTGAATCAGGCCCCCTGAGCGGTAAAGAGAAGGACTCTAGGGAAAGGACTATGGGGGTGATTCCGAGTTGTTCGCTCGCTAGCTGCTTTTAGCAGCATTGCACACACTAAGCCGCCGCCCTCTGGGAGTGTATCTTAGCTTAGCAGAATTGCGAACCAAAGATTAGCAAAATTGCGAATAGAAATTTCTTAGCAGTTTCTGAGTAGCTCCAGACCTACTCACAGATTGCGATCAGCTCAGGCTGTTTCGTTCCTGGTTTGACGTCACACACACGCCCAGCGTTCGGCCAGCCTTTCCCCCGTTTCTCCAGACACTCCCGTGTTTTTCCCTGACACGCCTGCGTTTTTCCGCACACTCCCAGAAAATGTCCAGTTTCCGCCCAGAAACACTCACTTTCTGTCAATCACACTACGATCACTTCAACGATTAAATTTCTTCATTCGGACGTGAGTAAATCTACTAAGTTTTGTGCTGAAATACTTACCGCATGCGCACTGCGAACCATGCGCATGCACATTCTTGCCTTAATCGCTCCGTTGCGAAAATCGGCAACGAGCGAACAACTTGGAATGACCCCCAATGTCACCTTTATTATATGTAAAGATAGGGAAACAGTCACTTGTTACAGCTCCAATTGACATCATTTATACCATTCTGTACCATTTCATCATTTGGTTATTCTATGGGGGAGATGTATTAAGCCCTGCAGAGTGATAAAGTGGAGAGAGTTAAAGTACCAGCCAATCAGCTCTTAACTGCCATGTTACCAGCTGTGTTAGAAAAATGACAACAAGGAGCTGATTGGTTGTTAGTTTATCTCTCTCCACTTTATCACTCTCCCAGGCTTTGTACACCTGCCCCCAGTTCATTGATATACTGTAAATGTCAGCCATTTCAGTATCTCCCCCGATCTGTATTGTTCTTCCCCCGATCTGTATGTTCTGTATCATGCTCTCCGCACCCTTCCTGTTTTTCTGTATTACAGTTTGTTCTACATCTCGCAACCCCCTAAAGTATATGTCCTTCCTCTATATGTCCTATAGAGTACGCCACAATTTCATCTGTATGTGCTATACCCAGATGCCCCCTTCTGCATGTTTTGTATTGTCCGCTCTCCCCCACCATAGACCCTATGTTTTGTACTGTGCTCTCAATACCCCCCACCACACACACAATTACACAAGTATGGTAACTTACCTCCTGCATGCTATTCTCCAGTTACTAATTCCTCTGCAACCCCTCCCGTCGTCTTCAACTGACACTTTGCAGATCTCTTTGCCGGTCACCCGACACTCTGCAAATCTCTTTGCCAGAACTTTGCCAAATGATGATCTAAATAACCAGAATTTCCTGGTCAGACATACTATGTGTATAATTATACTACATTTTGTTGCGTACTTTCATTTTTATTCATTTGCAATTTATCTATTTTATTGACTTTTTATCCAAAACGCAAGATCCTTTCTCATAGAGACCCAAGTTATCTGCTCCAGGTCTTCCCTAGTGCTAGGACCATGTTAGTATCAAACACTGGGCCTAGGGGGGTCATTCCGAGTTGTTCGCTCGTTGCCGATTTTCGCTATATTGCGATTAGTCGCTTACTGCGCATGCGCAAGGTTCGCAGAGCGCATGCGCTTAGTTATTTTATACAAAAGTTAGGTATTTTACTCACGGCATAACAAGGATTTTTCATCGTTCTGGTGATCGTACTGTGATTGACAGGAAGTGGGTGTTTCTGGGCGGAAACTGGCCGTTTTCTGGGAGTGTGCGAAAAAACGCTGGCGTTTCTGGGAAAAACGCGGGAGTGTCTGAAGAAACGGAGGAGTGTCTGGGCGAACGCTGGGTGTGTTTGTGACGTCAAACCAGGAACGAAACTGACTGAACTGATCGCAATGGCTGAGTAAGTCTGGAGCTACTCAGAAACTGCTAAGAAATTTCTATTCGCAATTCTGCTAATCTTTCGATCGCAATTCTGCTAAGCTAAAATACACTCCCAGAGGGCGGCGGCTTAGCGTGTGCAATGCTGCTAAAAGCAGCTAGCGAGCGAACAACTCGGAATGAGGGCCCTAATTCAGACCTGATTGCAGCAGCAAATTTGCCATGTGCACTGCAGGTGGGGCAGATGTAACATGTGTAAAGAGAGAGTATGGTAACTTACCTCCTGCATGTTATACTACAGTCGTTGCTACCTCTGCGACCCATCCCGTCGTCTTCAACTGACACTTTGCAGATCTCTTTGCCGGTCACCCGACACTCTGCAAATCTCTTTGCCAGATAATCTAAAAAACACAAAAGACTGTCATTAAGCACAGTACTAGTTTAAGTACAATAAAATGTCCATGAGTCAACCAGTTTCCCAATTTTCCTTAAAGCAAACAAGATACTTTCAAAGTTATCAATATCCCATTTATCTATTTTATTATCTTTTTCATCCCAAAGCCACGATCCTGCCTCATAGAGACCCAGGTTATCTGCATCCCCTGTATGTGTGCTTATCCTCCATACTGCCCTCTTTATTCCTGTAACGCTACATTTTTATTCCTAAATATGTTGTTCCTTCCTGCGCTTCTCCTATTTATGTGTCCTTGTACCTGTATTCCCTGTTCTGTCTATCTTGTCTTTTAGCTGACTATACTGCACTCTGTCTTCCTTACCCCCCACCATCATACCCTGCTATGTAGGACTCACCTCCTCCTACCTGTCCTCCTGCATGGAAACTGGAAACGTCAGCAGCTGTAGATAGAATGTTACAAGAAGAAGCATTGTGATGTCACGGGCTAGTGATGTCACAGGCTAGGTGTGATGTCACAGTAACCAGCAGCAAAGCTACAGAGTTACAGCTATCTTACATATTCATTTTCTACATCAATTACAACTGGATATACATAAGTTTCTAGTTTTAAAAAAATGAGACTAGTGTAGAAAATGAAGTATAAGGCAATTTTGTAGAGTGTCTCAATGTATAGGTAAAGGGAAAAAATAAGTGACAGGAAATTCTAGACTAAATCACCACTTATATTTTACAAGGAAATAAAACTCTTTATCTAAGAGGCTGAATTAATCATTTTCGTGTGTGTGTGTGTGTGTGTGTGTGTGTGTGTGTGTGTGTGTGTGTATATATTTTTTATAGAGGGAGAGAGAGAGATAGCTATACTAACTGTACTATCCCATTTAACCAGGAAACTCACGAATTATGCAGTTTCTGTGGCTAGCTGACCTCAAGTCTACATTTCACCTAGTTTAATCAGCCACAGAACCTGTGTAACCCATGAGTGTATAAAGAGGAGAAGAAATAAGAGTTGTCTTTTTTTGTGGCGCACTAGAAATGTATTATTCAATAACAGCATATATAGAACTGTAAGGCGGGCCCACAAGGTGACATTCACAGGGAATAAGTAATGACATCCACTCGACTTGTTCACACCCACTGGACGCGTTGGAAAGAGGTTGAGTGGACAGTGAGCGTGGCTGTGCCCTGTAGCACCATTGTACCGACAGCCGGACGGCAGAGAACGGAACCTGGAGGGTACATAACTTTTTGGTTTTCATTTCATTTCATGACACTCCACCCAAAGCTACTCTTCTGGTTATCCTATCATCTAGGACAACAATGAAGGTGACTCCATAACATTTCTTCCATTGTTTTTCCATGTCACAGAAACATTGCATGTGTGTTACAGGTGACCATCCTAATCATCTCTCCTTCACTTCACAGTAATGTCATTGTTAGTGATACATTATTTGGATCAAGCATAAAAAGGAAGCTTAGCTATAAGAGTCTGGCCGGCATATCACTTATTGCATGACGACCTTGTGCCTGCGCTGTACTGTATGTAGACGGAGCATTTGGTTTTGCTAATGACTTACATAGACTCCATAAGAGGGCATGCCGACATAGCATATTGTTGAATGTTAACATGTACGATCTTAAAACCCATCTATAAATGTTCTGTTGTGAGACTTCCAATATGCTCAGAATACTGCTACTGTGACAGATGATTTGGTATGTACTAGCTGGAGTACCAGGAGTTGTCCCGGATTTTAAGAATGTCTGTTTACAAATATAAATGGAAATATTAACCACACAGTATAAATGGGATCGGTATGAAATACCTCCAATCAAAATCCCGACGTTCAAAATCCCGACACCAATTGACCGATGGTCAAAATCCCGACAAGGTCAAAATCCCGACATGGACAAAATACCGACATTTAAAATACCGACAAGGTCAAAATACCGACATGTAAAATGCTGACAGGTCAAAATACCGACATGCATTTTTATGTTGTTTTTTTGTGTGAATGTCGACATAAGTCAACATGGACACCATATAAAGTGTACCGCGTCCCCTCGCATGGCTCGCTGCGCTCGGCACACTATTATATTCCCCCTCCAGGTCCACTGGGATGGTAAAGTATGAACAAGTCGGTTTCAATGAAAAAAATCATGAAAAACTCATGTCGGTATTTTGACCTGTCGGCATTTTACATGTCGGTGTTTTGACCTTGTTGGTATCTTAAATGTCGGTATTTTATCCATGTCGGGATTTTGACCTTGTCGGGATTTTGACCATCGGTCAATTGGTGTCGGCATTTTGAACGTCGGGATTTTGATTGGAGGTAAACTGACTGCATTCCGTATAAATAACATTGTAGATAGCTGAAAACCCATGCTTTGGTACGGGATGAGGATGGTAAATTAGAATGATAGTTTGTTAATTTACGTTGATTGGAGATCTAGTACATACCCTCCAACATTTTACACATAAAAATTGGTACAAAGTAGGAAAGGGGGCGTGGCCACGTGTAAAGGGGTATGCTAGTATGGGATCGGTATGAAATACCTCCAATCAAAATCCCGACGTTCAAAATCCCGACACCAATTGACCGATGGTCAAAATCCCGACAAGGTCGTATATAGGCATATCTTGCTTCCCTGATACAATTTGTGTAGTGGCCGCACCCCTTAGTATATAGGCATATCTTGCTTCCCTGATACAATTTGTGTAGTGGCCGCACCCCTTTTTGGTCCCCCAAGGGACCCTGTTCTTCCCACTATACAACTCTCAGTCTGTGGCTTCCTGCTGCCTCCATTCCCCTCCTCACATCATGTCACTGGCCCTGTCACATGCAGCCCTGTCATCACTGAGATATCATGCATATCCTGATATAGTGTGTGCTGCTAGCCCACCCCTAGGGGTGCTAGTGGTGTGTTACCCTCACAGTGTTTGTTCCCAGAGTGTAAGCATATGTGTAGCAAGTTTGGTGTAAATTGCTCCAGGCATTCCAGAGTTATGCTGACTGCTGAAAAACTCTGTGCTGCTGCCTCCCTCCTAGGGGTGCTAAGGGGTGTCTTACCCCCACAGTGATTGTTCCCAGCTCGCAAGTCATATGTGAACCAAGTTTATTGTAAATTTGTCCAGGCATTCGGGAGTTATGCTGTCTCCTGACATACTCTGTGCTGCTGTCCAACCCCTAGGGGTGTCTAACCCCCACAGAGTTTGTTTGCAGATTGTAAGTCAGATGTGTACCAAGTTTGGTGTAAATTACTCCAGGCCTTCCACAGTTATGTTGTCTGCTGACATACTCTGTGCTTCTGTCCCACCCCTAGGGGTGCTAGGGGTGTCTGACCCCAACAGTGTTTGTTTCCACAGTGAAAGTAATATGTGTACCAAGTTTGCTGTAAATTGCTCCAGGCATTCCAGAGTTATGCTGTCTGCTGAAATACTCAGTGCTGCTGCCTCACCCCTAGGGGTGCTAAGGGTGTCTTCCTCCCGCAGTGTTTTTTCCCAGATTGGAAGGCATATGTGTACCAAGTTTTGAGTACATTGCTCCAGCAATTCCGGAGTTATGCTGTCTCCTGATATACTCTGTGCTGCTGTCTGCCCCCCTAGGAGTGCTAGGGATTTCAAATTGTTTTAGTTGACTCCGCCGTGTTTTAATACGCTTGTATGTAACATTTCACGATCGTCACTTGTAAACTGTAGATTTGTATAGAAAGACAGAAGGACGGATTTTTGCTTTTATATAGTAGATACACTTAGGGTGTGTAACATGGTGAGATATTTTATTTTGATTTTGACTATATAGTCAAAATCTCAAGAAAAGTTAGTGCAGATCGCAAGGTAAAAGTCACCTTGCGATCCCGATTCGATCCCGATGCGCGGTCCCGCCAGGTCGGCATCGAAAGAAAAGATAGACTGTGCAGGCAGGTCAATCCTTGCTTGATCGGTGAACTATCTAGTTCATCTCACATGTCAATGACATCTCACATAAGCCAAAATCGTAAGCACACATAGTCCATATCTCAAGAAAAGTTAGTCAAAATCTGTGCTATCTGGGCTCCGGGGAGTTCAAGGGAAATCGCAAGTGAAAATCGGTCATAGCAAGGATCTCACCGTGTGTATACACCATTAGAGTTTACTTTGATATGTGACTGTCATACTTGACAACATTTTAGAACAAGTTCCAGGGATGCTTGGTGGCTGAGCCCAGTGCATGGTGGAATGTCATGTGCGGATCTGTCTAGGAGGACCTTTGTGCACTACAACTCCCATCGTATCATGTTTACTGGACTTCATTATAATTTTTTTTTTAATTCATGTTAATTACTCATGTTCCATACATTTTCATTTATACCACTTAATGTGCACATAACACAGTGTTTATAGGGACTAATTCAGACATGATCGCTTGCTAGCGTTTTTTTGCAGCGCTGCCATCGGGTCAGAACTGCGCATGCATATGCACCGCAATGTGCAGGTGCGTCGCACAGGTACAAAGCGGTTTGTTACTCTGCGATGGGTTTGTGCAAAGAATCCATTCGCATGGGCGATCGCAAGGAGATTGACAGGAAGAAGGCATTTGTGGGTGTCAACTGACCGTTTTTTGGGAGTGGTTGGAAAAACACAGGCGTTCCCAAGCGTTTGCAGGGCGGGTGTCTGACATGAATTCTGGTCCCGGACAGGTTGAAGTGATCGCTGCGGCTGAGTAAGTCCTGGGCTACTCAGAAACTGCACAAAATCTTTAGTACCGCTCGGCTGCACATGCAATCGCACACTTCCACAGCTAAAATACACTCCCCAGTGGGCGGCGACTAAGTGAACGCAGGACTGCAGAAAAACAGCTAGCGAGTGGTCAGGTCTGAATTGGCCCCATAGATCCTCCAGAAACCCCATGGGGCTGTTTTACTGGTCCATGTCAGGGTTGGCCATCCAAGTGTGAGGTCAAATTGATCAATTATCCTGGGCCGCAGCTCCAGAGGTGGGATGGGCCTGCGTGTGGCCAGCTGTACAGTGGAGACATCGGATAACAGCCCATGTCCTCTCATGCTTTACAGTGTTTAGTTGCAAAATTGGTGGTGGTGGTGGATGTTTGGTAGGCTAAAGCACTGGGGCTCGTTACAAATACTGGAGTCTATTTACTAAGCCTTGGAGAGAGATAAAGTGGACGGAGATAAGTACCAGCCAGTCAGCTGCTGTCATATTATAGGCTGGGTTTGAAAAATGACAGGAGCTGATTGGCTGGTACTTTATCTCCATCCACTTTATCTCTCTCCAAGGCTTAGTACATAGACCCCATTGTATGCAGTTGATATGGGGGTGATGAAATGGTTAAAAAATAGATACTTTTTTGCTGGTGAGCTACAGGGCCCAGATATCACACACTTACCAAGTTCTTGGATGCCAGTTGGGAGGGGTATGACGTAACCATGTGGGCAGTGCAGGGGCATATAGCATCATCAAGGCACAGTATATAAAGCCACGATTACATCATTGTAAAGTGGGGGAAGGGGCCATGATGATGGCATTCAGCAGGAATAGCGTCATCAGCTCGCCAGCACTGGTCACTTCACACGGGAAGTGGGCATCAGCGTGTGGAACTGAGGTGTTACTGAAGATATGCCTACACCTTGGTGCCTGCTATCCTGGAGTCTCCAAGACATTGCGGGAGAATAGGCAAGTACCATATGCTCTATCATGCGTTGGGATCATGTAACCGGCGGTTGGGATCCCAGCAGTCAGCATACTGATACCATAGGTGCAGGGAGTGCAGCTGCTATGGGGCCCCGAGCTGAGATGGGCCACCTTCCCTGTCACAGTTACATATGTTATATACAGGGTGTAGCCAGGGGCGGATTGGCCCACCATGACACCATGACAGATTTCCTATGGGCCGCTCCCATATCCCCCTCAGCCAGGCCGATTCACACTCAGGCTGGGCTGGCTCACACTGCTTCCAGTACTTGTGGTTCATTGGAATGTAATCCAGAAGTTAGGCTAGCGGGCACTTCCAGGTGCCGCTAGCCGTGAAAAGTGGTGATACTGTTCTACCAATGGGGGACCTTGAGAAAGTTAACCAGCCCAGCATCATCCTCTCCCTGGCCCTGGCCAAAGGTCTCTTCAAAGAACCCGGCCCAGGAGTAGCAGTAAAGCGATGGTCAGAGCCGGGTTCACTACACCCTCTGCCACCCCAGCTCCCGCACTCTCACTGAACTGGCCAGAGCGGTGACTGAGCACTGAAGGGGACCCAGCAGAGAGGTTATTTTTAATTACATTATTTGCATTATCATGTTAGTGTAAGGGTTAGGGTGTCCCCGGTCACAGAGTATGGTTTGGGGACTGGACAGGAGCAGGATGTACCTTGTTCTCAGGATGCCAGTTGATCAGGCAGCACTCACAGCCAGCCCTGGGACAATCTCTAATGCAACGTCCTTCAGCCCTATAGCTGCCCTATGTCTGTCCATGATGATGGGCCTATTTATGCGGTGTCTACGTATGTAATGCGGTGGCTACGTATGTAATGTGGTGGCTATGTATGTAGTGTGGTGCTAGTCATATGGGCCCTCATTCCGAGTTGTTCGCTCGCTAGCTGCTTCTAGCAGCAGTGCAAACGCTAAGCCGCCGCCTTCTGGGAGTGTATCTTAGCTTAGCAGAAGTGCGAACGAAAGGATCGCAGAACAGTGCCTACATTTTTTCAAGCAGTTTCTGAGTAGCTGCAGACCTACTCCTACCTTGCGATCACTTCAGTCTGTTTAGTTCCTGTGTTGACGTCACAAACACGCCCTGCGTTCGGCCAGCCACTCCTCTGTTTCCCCAGGCACGCCTGCGTTTTTATCTGACACGCCTGCGTTTTTCAGCACACTCTCGGAAAACGGTCCGTTACCGACCCAGAAACGCCCCTTTCCTGTCAATCAGTCACAGATCAGCAGTGCGACTGAAAAGCGTCGCTAGATCTTGTGTGAAACTGCATCGGCTTTTGTGAAAGTACTTCACGCGTGTGCACTGCGTACCATACGCATGCGTAGAAGTGCTAATTTTTTGCCCGATCGCCGCGCTGCGAACAACGGCAGCTAGCGATCAACTCGGGAATGACCCCCATAATACGATGCTATATGTGTAGTGCGGTGATATACCTGTAATGTTGGTCTATTCGTGTTATGTGGTGCTATTTGTGTAATGCAGTGCTATACGTGTAGTGCTATACATGTAAAACGGTGCTATACGTGCAGTGCCAGATTAGGGTCCTGATGGGCCTGGAGCGGAAATTTATAAAAGGCCTATTGTGCACAGGGAGTGTGGCTACTTATACGGCAGGGACGTGCAGTCAGTGGGGGCAGGGGAGGCAGTTCCTCCCCTGTCATTAATGAGTAAAATAATACAAAGAAGATACTTATGACACATAAGTATCTTCTTTATTATTTTACTCATGATTAAACTGTGTAAAATCAGTTTGGGAGGCACCGATCGTGGTGCCTCCCGTAGTGATTGATAAAAGATATGGGAGCAGGGGGCGGGGCCTAGCAATGGGCAGGAAAAGCCCATTGAAATTGTATGGGAAAGCGGCACCATTAGAGGTGCCACTTTCCTACAGGGACGTGCTTTCAACCTATGAAAGCACGTCCCCTGTCAGTGAGGCCACAGTGATTGGCCAGCGGATCCGTCACTGGATCCGCTGTCAATCACTGTGTGGGCATCGGTGGCGGCGGAGGTGCGGGCGGCGGAGGTGCGGGATGCGGCGGGCCGGGCGGCGGAGGTGCTGGCGGCGGTGATGCGGGCGGCGGTAGCGGCGGCGGGACGCGGCAGTACGTACAGTTCAGCAGAGATTGGCAGCGGAAGCGGTACCCATTTCAAAAATGGCGCCTCAGCGGCATTTTTTAAATTCAAGATGGCCGCCGCGAGCTAATCATGGCTCACCGCGTCATCGCCCCGCCCCCCTCCGCTGACTTATATAAGTCAGCGCGAGGCAGCGGCTGTCAGTCCGACGGCGGAGGAGGAGCTGAGAAGAGCTCCTGAAGACCGAAGACGCCGGAAGTCCTGGATGGGCGGCGGCTATGCAAAAGAGCTTAGCAGCCGCCGCCCACCAGGTGAAGATGCTGGAAGTCCTGGGAAGGCGGCGGCCATGCAAAAGAGCTTACAGGCCACCGCCTCCCAGGTGAATACGCCGGAGGAAGACGCCAGAAGCCCTGGGGAGGTGGCACCCCCCCAGGTGAAGACGCCAGAAGCCCTGGGAAGGCGGCGGCAACACAAAAGAGCTTAAAGGCCGCCGCCCCCAGGTGAAGACCCTGTTTAATAAAGTTTTTTTTTGAAGTATGTGTAGTGGTTTTTTTTTAATATTTTCTTTACAGGTGGACTACAGGTGCCAGCGGGCCCTTTATGTTCGGGCATGCTGGCACTTGTGGTTCTCCAAGTGCCAGCATGCTGGGGCAGGCTTGCTGGGACCTGTAGGCCACCTGTAAAGAACAATATTACTATTCTTTACAGGTGGACTACAGGTGCCAGTGGGCCATTTATGTCCGGGCATGCTGGCACTTGTGGTTCTCCAAGTGCCAGCATGCTGGGGCAGGCTTGCTGGGACCTGTAGGCCACCTGTAAAGAACAGTATTAGCATACAATGAACCCCGCACCCACCGCCACCAGGGGTGCGGGGCATAGCACTGGGCTATCAGCCCAGTGCTGGTTATTGCTCGGGAGGGGGGACCCCATTTTCATTTTTTGGGGGCCCCACTTTCCGAGGAATACCAGCCCTGGGCTGATTGGTTTGGGGGGTGTATAATGGCATGGCAGGGGGACCCCACACTGAGTGTCTCCCCTGCTATGGCATTACCCCCCCTAGCTGGTTCTGCCTGGTGCTGGTTTTAGCGGTGTGGGGGGGGACTGCATTTTTTTTTTCGGGGGGGGGGGGGGGGGGAGGGGGAGCGGGGTGTTTAGCTGCAGTGCCTCCCCAGTGTGGTGTGTGCCGTGGGGTGTGACTAGCACCATGTTTGGCATAGCTACCCACCTTCCTTCACCCATCTCAATCTCCCTATCCTTGCTTATAAGAAACATACACCACCTGTCTATAAAATAAAAAAACCAACACAAAAAAAACTATGGTTTATTAATAAATGAAAACGAATGATTTTGAGGTTAGTAATACTCTAGGAACAAAAAAAAGTCCCAAATTCAGTGGGTTCTTTAAATTTTTGGAAAAAATACAAAACCACAACCAGTCACAGCATTTTCGCTAAATCATAACCGGATGATGAATTAGAACCAAAACCAGTAAAAATGGTCCGACACACACCTCCAGGCTTGGACCGGCCCACAGGGGTACAGGGGAAACCAGCGGAGGGCCCCACTGTCTGGGGCCCCTCCTCCTCTAAGGATCAGGTTCCAGACTGTACACTTGAATTATACATTATACATATGTTACCTTATACCGGACTATGGTGTGTTGTCTACAGTTCATTACTGTTATTATTTCTGGTACATTATCATGCATGCAGTAGCTGAATTGACCGTATATATTTATGAAGGGGCCCAGACCTTGCACTCTCTAATGGTTAGTCAAACCAATGTGGTGGCAGGCCACACCCCCTGTGCAGACTGGCCACACCCCTAAACATGCATTCCTCTGGTGGGCCCTATATGTCCCAGTCCGACACTGCACACCTCTAATCCATGTACGTATGTGTATATATATATATATATATATATATATATATATTCATTGAATGGATTATTAAACATTTTAAACTGGAGTGCCGTGCAGCTTGCATTCTCTAAGCAGCAGGAACTGTGTGTGAATACAGCAAGGGCACCCATGCAAGTTGAATAGCATTACAGAGTACCAGATTAACAGAGACATGTATGTATATATATATATATATATATATATATATATATATATATATATATATTAGTGATGTGCACCGTAAATTTTTCGGGTTTTGTGTTTTGGTTTTGGATTTGGTTCCGCGGCCATGTTTTGGATTCGGACGCGTTTTGGCAAAACCTCCCTGAAAATTTTTTGTCGGATTCGGGTGTGTTTTGGATTCGGGTGTTTTTTTTTTAAAAAAAACTCAAAAACAGCTTAAATCATAGAATTTGGGGGTCATTTTGATCCCATAGTATTAGTAACCTCAATAACCATAATTTACACTCATTTCCAGTCTATTCTGAACACCTCACACCTCACAATGTAATTTTTAGTCCTAAAATTTGCACCGAGGTCGCTGGATGACTAAGCTAAGCAACCCAAGTGGCCGACACAAACACCTGGCCCATCTAGGAGTGGCACTGCAGTATCAGACAGGATGGCAGATTAAAAAAATAGTCCCCAAACAGCACATGATGCAAAGAAAAAAAGAGGCGCAATGAGGTAGCTGTGTGACTAAGCTAAGCGACCCAAGTGGCCGACACAAACACCTGCCCCATCTAGGAGTGGCACTGCAGTGTCAGACAGGATGGCACTTCAAAAAAATAGTTCCCAAACAGCACATGATGCAAAGAAAAAAAGAGGCGCAATGAGGTAGCTGTGTGACTAAGCTAAGCGACCCAAGTGGCCGACACAAACACCTGGCCCATCTAGGAGTGGCACTGCAGTGTCAGACAGGATGGCACTTCAAAAAAATAGTCCCCAAACAGCACATGATGCAAAGAAAAAAGAGGCGCAATGAGGTAGCTGTGTGACTAAGCTAAGCGACCCAAGTGGCCGACACAAACACCTGGCCCATCTAGGAGTAGCACTGCAGTGTCAGACAGGATGGCACTTCAAAAAATAGTCCCCAAACAGCACATGATGCAAAGAAAAATTAAAGAAAAAAGAGGTGCAAGATGGAATTGTCTCTTGGGCCCTCCCACCCACCCTTATGTTGTATAAACAGGACATGCACACTTTAACAAACCCATCATTTCAGTGACAGGGTCTGCCACACAACTGTGACTGAAATGACTGGTTGGTTTGGGCCCCCACCAAAAAAGAAGCAATCAATCTCTCCTTGCACAAACTGGCTCTACAGAGGCAAGATGTCCACCTCCTCCTCATCGTCCAATTCCTCACCCCTTTCACTGTGTACATCCCCCTCCTCACAGATTATTAATTCGTCCCCACTGGAATCCACCATCTCAGGTCCCTGTGTACTTTCTGGAGGCAATTGCTGGTGAATGTCTCCATGGAGGAATTGATTATAATTAATTTTGATGAACATCATCTTCTCCACATTTTCTGGAAGTAACCTCGTACGCCGATTGCTGACAAGGTGAGCGGCTGCACTAAACATTCTTTCGGAGTACACACTGGAGGGGGGGGCAACTTAGGTAAAATAAAGCCAGTTTGTGCAAGGGCCTCCAAATTGCCTCTTTTTCCTGCCAGTATACGTACGGACTGTCTGACGTGCCTACTTGGATGCGGTCACTCATATAATCCTCCACCATTCTTTCAATGGTGACAGAATCATATGCAGTGACAGTAGACGACATGTCAGTAATCGTTGGCAGGTCCTTCAGTCCGGACCAGATGTCAGCACTCGCTCCAGACTGCCCTGCATCACCGCCAGTGGGTGGGCTCAGAATTATTAGCCTTTTCCTCGCAGCCCCAGTTGCCGGAGAATGTGAAGGAGGAGCTGTTGACAGGTCACGTTCCGCTTGACTTGACAATTTTCTCACCAGCAGGTCTTTGAACCTCTGCAGACTTGTGTCTGCCGGAAAGAGAGATACAACGTAGGTTTTAAATCTAGGATCGAGCACGGTGGCCAAAATGTAGTGCTCTGATTTCAACAGATTGACCACCCGTGAATCCTGGTTAAGCGAATTAAGGGCTCCATCCACAAGTCCCACATGCCTAGCGGAATTGCTCTGTTTTAGCTCCTCCTTCAATCTCTCCAGCTTCTTCTGCAAAAGCCTGATGAGGGGAATAACCTGACTCAGGCTGGCAGTGTCTGAACTGACTTCACGTGTGGCAAGTTCAAAGGGTTGCAGAACCTTGCACAACGTTGAAATCATTCTCCACTGTGCTTGAGTCAGGTGCATTCCCTCTCCTTTGCCTATATCGTAGGTAGATGTATAGGCTTGAATGGCCTTTTGCTGCTCCTCCATCCTCTGAAGCATATAGAGGGTTAAATTCCACCTCGTTACCACCTCTTGCTTCAGATGATGGCAGGGCAGGTTCAGGAGTGTTTGCTGGTGCTCCAGTCTTCGGCACGCGGTGGCTGAATGCCGAAAGTGGCCCGCAATTCTTCGGGCCACCAATAGCATCTCTTGCACGCCTCTGTCGTGTTTTAAATAATTCTGCACCACCAAATTCAATGTATGTGCAAAACATGGGACGTGCTGGAATTTGCCCAGATGTAATGCACGCACAATATTGGTGGCGCTGTCCGATGTCACAAATCCCCAGGAGAGTCCAATTGGGGTAAACCATTCTGCGCTTATGTTCCTCAGTTTCCGTAAGAGGTTGTCAGCTGTGTGCCTTTTATGGAAAGCGGTGATACAAAGCGTAGCCTGCCTAGGAACGAGTTGGCGTTTGCGAGATGCTGCTACTGGTGCCGCCGCTGCTGTTCATGCTGCCGGAAGCAATACATCTACCCAGTGGGCTGTCACAGTCATATAGTCCTGAGTCTGCCCTGGTCCACTTGTCCACATGTCCGTGGTTAAGTGGACATTGGGTACAACTGCATTTTTTAGGACACTGGTGACTCTTTCTGACGTCTGTGTACATTTTCGGTATTGCCTGCCTAGAGAAATGGAACCTAGATGGTATTTGGTACCAGGGACACAGTACCTCAATCAATTCTCTAGTTCCCTGTGAATTAACGGTGGATACCGGAAACACGTTTCTTACCACCCAGGCTGCCAAGGCCTGAGTTATCTGCTTTGCAGCAGGATGACTGCTGTGATATTTCATCTTCCTCACAAAGGACTGTTGGACAGTCAATTGCTTACTGGAAGTAGTACAAGTGGTCTTCCGACTTCCCCTCTGGGATGACGATCGACTCCCAGCAGCAACAACAGCAGCACCAGCAGCAGTAGGCGTTACACTCAAGGATGCATCGGAGTAATCCCAGGCAGGAGAGGACTCGTCAGACTTGACAGTGACATGGCCTGCAGGACTATTGGCTTTCCTGTCTAAGGAGGAAATTGACACTGAGGGAGTTGGTGGTGTGGTTTGCAGGAGCTTGGTTACAAGAGGAAGGGATTTAGTTGGTAGTGGACTGCTTCCGCTGTCACCCAAAGTTTTTGAACTTGTCAATGACTTCTGATGAATGCGCTCCAGGTGACGTATAAGGGAGGATGTTCCTAGGTGGTTAACGTCCTTACCCCTACTTATTACAGCTTGACAAAGGCAACACACGGCTTGACACCAGTTGTCCGCATTTCTGTTGAAATAATTCCACACCGAAGAGGTGATTTTTTTTGTATTTTGACCAGGCATGTCAATGGCCATATTCGTCCCACGGACGAAGGGCACAGAATTTAATGAAAAGAACCTCTGTCCAACTGTTAAGCATGAGGGTGGATCAATCATGCTTTGGGGTTGTATTGCAGCCAGTGGCACAGGGAACATTTCACGAGTAGAAGGAAAAATGGATTCAATAAGATTCCAGCAAATTTTGGACGCTAACTTGATGCCATCTGTGAAAAAGCTGAAGTTAAAGAGAGGCTGGCTTCTACAAATGGATAATGATCCTAAACACACCTCAAAATCCACGGTGGATTACATCAAGAGGCGTAAACTGAAGGTTTTGCCATGGCCTTCACAATCTCCTGACCTCAACATAATTGAAAATCTATGTGTAGACCTTAAAAGAGCAGTGCGTCACAGACAGCCCAGGAATCTCAAAGAACTGGAAGACTTTTGTAAGGAAGAATGGGCGAAGATACCTCAAACAAGAATTGAAAGACTCTTGGCTGGCTACAAAAAGCGTTTTTAAGCTGTGATACTTGCCAAAGGGGGCAGTACAAGGTACTAACTCTGCAGGGTGCCCAAACTTTTGCAGATGCCATTTTTTGTTTTCTGTTCTTTTGAAAGTGTAAATGATGGAAATAAAATCAAACTTTTTTTGACATGTTATAAGAATGTCTAATCTGTAATTTGATGCCTTTTGGAGATTTTTCCATCTTTCCTTGGCTTCTTTTTGCACATTAAAATGAATTTTTGCCTGGGGTGCCCAAACTTTCAATCCCCACTGTATGTATATATATATATATATATATATATATATATACATACACACACGTATCTTTGAATTACAGTGCCGCAGTCTGCCCTGCTGCACAGCATACCTCATTACTGTATTACTTAGGTTCTAGAGCAGCAGCAGTCAGGCAACCAGCAGATGACAGGTCTAACTCCTTAGAAACATAGAATTTGATAGCGGGTAAGAACTAGAGATGAGCGGGTTCGGTTTCTTTGAATCCGAACCCGCACGAACTTCACTTTTTTTTCCACGGGTCCGAGCGACTCGGATCTTCCCGCCTTGCTCGGTTAACCCGAGCGCGCCCGAACGTCATCATGACGCTGTCGGATTCTCGCGAGGCTCGGATTCTATCGCGAGACTCGGATTCTATATAAGGAGCCGCGCGTCGCCGCCATTTTCACTCGTGCATTGAGATTGATAGGGAGAGGACGTGTCTGGCGTCCTCTCCATTAGAATAGAGATAGATAGATTAGATAGAGAGAGATTGTGCAGAGTCGCAGACAGAGTTAGTTTACCACAGTCAGTGACCAGTGCAGTTGCTAGTTAACTTTTATTTAATATAATATATCCGTTCACTTCTCTCTGCTATATCCGTTCTCTGCCTGAAAAAAAAAACGATACACAGCACAGTCAGTCACACAGTGTGACTCAGTCTGTGTGCACTCAGCTCAGCCCAGTGTGCTGCACAGTCATCAATGTATAAATTAAAAGCTTATAATTAATTGTGGGGGAGACTGGGGAGCACTGCAGGTTGTTAGCAGGAGCCAGGAGTACAATTATATTAATTAACAGTGCACACTTTTGCTGCAGGAGTGGTGACCAGTGCCTGACCACCAGTATAGTATTGTTGTATACTACTAATATCTCTTTAAATATCAACCAGTCTATATTAGCAGCAGACACAGTACAGTGCGGTAGTTCACGGCTGTGGCTACCTCTGTGTCGGCACACGGCAGGCAGTCCGTCCGACCAGAATTGTATTATTTATTATTATATACCTACCACCTAACCGTGGTTTTTTTTTCATTCTTTATACCGTCATAGTGTCATCCTAATTGTTACGAGTATACTACTATCTCTTTATCAACCAGTGTACAGTGCGGTAGTTCACGGCTGTGGCTACCTCTGTGTCGGCACACGGCAGGCAGTCCGTCCGACCAGAATTGTATTATTTATTATTATATACCTACCACCTAACCGTGGTTTTTTTTTCATTCTTTATACCGTCATAGTGTCATCCTAATTGTTACGAGTATACTACTATCTCTTTATCAACCAGTGTACAGTGCGGTAGTTCACGGCTGTGGCTACCTCTGTGTCGGCACACGGCAGGCAGTCCGTCCGACCAGAATTGTATTATTTATTATTATATACCTACCACCTAACCGTGGTTTTTTTTTCATTCTTTATACCGTCATAGTGTCATCCTAATTGTTACGAGTATACTACTATCTCTTTATCAACCAGTGTACAGTGCGGTAGTTCACGGCTGTGGCTACCTCTGTGTCGGCACACGGCAGGCAGTCCGTCCGACCAGAATTGTATTATTTATTATTATATACCTACCACCTAACCGTGGTTTTTTTTTCATTCTTTATACCGTCATAGTGTCATCCTAATTGTTACGAGTATACTACTATCTCTTTATCAACCAGTGTACAGTGCGGTAGTTCACGGCTGTGGCTACCTCTGTGTCGGCACACGGCAGGCAGTCCGTCCGACCAGAATTGTATTATTTATTATTATATACCTACCACCTAACCGTGGTTTTTTTTTCATTCTTTATACCGTCATAGTGTCATCCTAATTGTTACGAGTATACTACTATCTCTTTATCAACCAGTGTACAGTGCGGTAGTTCACGGCTGTGGCTACCTCTGTGTCGGCAGTCGGCAGGCAGTCCGTCCATCCATAATTGTATTATTATTATAATATATACCACCTAACCGTGGTTTTTTTTTCATTCTTTATACCGTCATAGTGTCATACTAGTTGTTACGAGTATACTACTATCTCTTTATCAACCAGTGTACAGTGCGGTAGTTCACGGCTGTGGCTACCTCTGTGTCGGCAGTCGGCAGGCAGTCCGTCCATCCATAATTGTATTATTATTATAATATATACCACCTAACTGTGGTTTTTTTTGCATTCTTTATACCGTCGTCATAGTGTCATACTAGTTGTTACGAGTATACTACTATCTCTTTATCAACCAGTGTACAGTGCGGTAGTTCACGGCTGTGGCTACCTCTGTGTCGGCAGTCGGCAGGCAGTCCGTCCATCCATAATTGTATTATTATTATAATATATACCACCTAACCGTGGTTTTTTTTTCATTCTTTATACCGTCGTCATAGTGTCATACTAGTTGTTACGAGTATACTACTATCTCTTTATCAACCAGTGTACAGTGCGGTAGTTCACGGCTGTGGCTACCTCTGTGTCGGCAGTCGGCAGGCAGTCCGTCCATCCATAATTGTATTATTATTATAATATATACCACCTAACCGTGGTTTTTTTTTCATTCTTTATACCGTCGTCATAGTGTCATACTAGTTGTTACGAGTATACTACTATCTCTTTATCAACCAGTGTACAGTGCGGTAGTTCACGGCTGTGGCTACCTCTGTGTCGGCAGTCGGCAGGCAGTCCGTCCATCCATAATTGTATTATTATTATAATATATACCACCTAACTGTGGTTTTTTTTGCATTCTTTATACCGTCGTCATAGTGTCATACTAGTTGTTACGAGTATACTACTATCTCTTTATCAACCAGTGTACAGTGCGGTAGTTCACGGCTGTGGCTACCTCTGTGTCGGCAGTCGGCAGGCAGTCCGTCCATCCATAATTGTATTATTATTATAATATATACCACCTAACCGTGGTTTTTTTTTCATTCTTTATACCGTCGTCATAGTGTCATACTAGTTGTTACGAGTATACTACTATCTCTTTATCAACCAGTGTACAGTGCGGTAGTTCACGGCTGTGGCTACCTCTGTGTCGGCAGTCGGCAGGCAGTCCGTCCATCCATAATTGTATTATTATTATAATATATACCACCTAACCGTGGTTTTTTTTTCATTCTTTATACCGTCGTCATAGTGTCATACTAGTTGTTATGAGTATACTACTATCTCTTTATCAACCAGTGTACAGTGCGGTAGTTCACGGCTGTGGCTACCTCTGTGTCGGCAGTCGGCAGGCAGTCCGTCCATCCATAATTGTATTATTATTATAATATATACCACCTAACCGTGGTTTTTTTTTCATTCTTTATACCGTCGTCATAGTGTCATACTAGTTGTTACGAGTATACTACTATCTCTTTATCAACCAGTGTACAGTGCGGTAGTTCACGGCTGTGGCTACCTCTGTGTCGGCAGTCGGCAGGCAGTCCGTCCATCCATAATTGTATTATTATTATAATATATACCACCTAACCGTGGTTTTTTTATACCACCTAACCGTGGCAGTCCGTCCATAATTGTATACTAGTATCCAATCCATCCATCTCCATTGTTTACCTGAGGTGCCTTTTAGTTCTGCCTATAAAATATGGAGAACAAAAAAGTTGAGGTTCCAAAATTAGGGAAAGATCAAGATCCACTTCCACCTCGTGCTGAAGCTGCTGCCACTAGTCATGGCCGAGACGATGAAATGCCAGCAACGTCGTCTGCCAAGGCCGATGCCCAATGTCATAGTACAGAGCATGTCAAATCCAAAACACCAAATATCAGAAAAAAAAGGACTCCAAAACCTAAAATAAAATTGTCGGAGGAGAAGCGTAAACTTGCCAATATGCCATTTACCACACGGAGTGGCAAGGAACGGCTGAGGCCCTGGCCTATGTTCATGGCTAGTGGTTCAGCTTCACATGAGGATGGAAGCACTCAGCCTCTCGCTAGAAAACTGAAAAGACTCAAGCTGGCAAAAGCACCGCAAAGAACTGTGCGTTCTTTGAAATCCCAAATCCACAAGGAGAGTCCAATTGTGTCGTTTGCGATGCCTGACCTTCCCAACACTGGACGTGAAGAGCATGCGCCTTCCACTATTTGCATGCCCCCTGCAAGTGCTGGAAGGAGCACCCGCAGTCCAGTTCCTGATAGTCAGATTGAAGATGTCAGTGTTGAAGTACACCAGGATGAGGAGGATATGGGTGTTGCTGGCGCTGGGGAGGAAATTGACCAGGAGGATTCTGATGGTGAGGTGGTTTGTTTAAGTCAGGCACCCGGGGAGACACCTGTTGTCCGTGGGAGGAATATGGCCGTTGACATGCCAGGTGAAAATACCAAAAAAATCAGCTCTTCGGTGTGGAGGTATTTCACCAGAAATGTGGACAACAGGTGTCAAGCCGTGTGTTCCCTTTGTCAAGCTGTAATAAGTAGGGGTAAGGACGTTAACCACCTCGGAACATCCTCCCTTATACGTCACCTGCAGCGCATTCATAATAAGTCAGTGACAAGTTCAAAAACTTTGGGTGACAGCGGAAGCAGTCCACTGACCAGTAAATCCCTTCCTCTTGTAACCAAGCTCACGCAAACCACCCCACCAACTCCCTCAGTGTCAATTTCCTCCTTCCCCAGGAATGCCAATAGTCCTGCAGGCCATGTCACTGGCAAGTCTGACGAGTCCTTTCCTGCCTGGGATTCCTCCGATGCATCCTTGCGTGTAACGCCTACTGCTGCTGGCGCTGCTGTTGTTGCCGCTGGGAGTCGATGGTCATCCCAGAGGGGAAGTCGTAAGCCCACTTGTACTACTTCCAGTAAGCAATTGACTGTTCAACAGTCCTTTGCGAGGAAGATGAAATATCACAGCAGTCATCCTACTGCAAAGCGGATAACTGAGTCCTTGACAACTATGTTGGTGTTAGACGTGCGTCCGGTATCCGCCGTTAGTTCACAGGGAACTAGACAATTTATTGAGGCAGTGTGCCCCCGTTACCAAATACCATCTAGGTTCCACTTCTCTAGGCAGGCGATACCGAGAATGTACACGGACGTCAGAAAAAGACTCACCAGTGTCCTAAAAAATGCAGTTGTACCCAATGTCCACTTAACCACGGACATGTGGACAAGTGGAGCAGGGCAGGGTCAGGACTATATGACTGTGACAGCCCACTGGGTAGATGTATGGACTCCCGCCGCAAGAACAGCAGCGGCGGCACCAGTAGCAGCATCTCGCAAACGCCAACTCTTTCCTAGGCAGGCTACGCTTTGTATCACCGCTTTCCAGAATACGCACACAGCTGAAAACCTCTTACGGCAACTGAGGAAGATCATCGCGGAATGGCTTACCCCAATTGGACTCTCCTGTGGATTTGTGGCATCGGACAACGCCAGCAATATTGTGTGTGCATTAAATATGGGCAAATTCCAGCACGTCCCATGTTTTGCACATACCTTGAATTTGGTGGTGCAGAATTTTTTAAAAAACGACAGGGGCGTGCAAGAGATGCTGTCGGTGGCCAGAAAAATTGCGGGACACTTTCGGCGTACAGGCACCACGTACAGAAGACTGGAGCACCACCAAAAACTACTGAACCTGCCCTGCCATCATCTGAAGCAAGAAGTGGTAACGAGGTGGAATTCAACCCTCTATATGCTTCAGAGGTTGGAGGAGCAGCAAAAGGCCATTCAAGCCTATACAATTGAGCACGATATAGGAGATGGAATGCACCTGTCTCAAGTGCAGTGGAGAATGATTTCAACGTTGTGCAAGGTTCTGATGCCCTTTGAACTTGCCACACGTGAAGTCAGTTCAGACACTGCCAGCCTGAGTCAGGTCATTCCCCTCATCAGGCTTTTGCAGAAGAAGCTGGAGGCATTGAAGAAGGAGCTAACACGGAGCGATTCCGCTAGGCATGTGGGACTTGTGGATGCAGCCCTTAATTCGCTTAACAAGGATTCACGGGTGGTCAATCTGTTGAAATCAGAGCACTACATTTTGGCCACCGTGCTCGATCCTAGATTTAAAGCCTACCTTGGATCTCTCTTTCCGGCAGACACAGGTCTGCTGGGGTTGAAAGACCTGCTGGTGACAAAATTGTCAAGTCAAGCGGAACGCGACCTGTCAACATCTCCTCCTTCACATTCTCCCGCAACTGGGGGTGCGAGGAAAAGGCTCAGAATTCCGAGCCCACCCGCTGGCGGTGATGCAGGGCAGTCTGGAGCGACTGCTGATGCTGACATCTGGTCCGGACTGAAGGACCTGACAACGATTACGGACATGTCGTCTACTGTCACTGCATATGATTCTCTCAACATTGATAGAATGGTGGAGGATTATATGAGTGACCGCATCCAAGTAGGCACGTCACACAGTCCGTACTTATACTGGCAGGAAAAAGAGGCAATTTGGAGGCCCTTGCACAAACTGGCTTTATTCTACCTAAGTTGCCCTCCCACAAGTGTGTACTCCGAAAGAGTGTTTAGTGCCGCCGCTCACCTTGTCAGCAATCGGCGTACGAGGTTACATCCAGAAAATGTGGAGAAGATGATGTTCATTAAAATGAATTATAATCAATTCCTCCGCGGAGACATTGACCAGCAGCAATTGCCTCCACAAAGTACACAGGGAGCTGAGATGGTGGATTCCAGTGGGGACGAATTGATAATCTGTGAGGAGGGGGATGTACACGGTGATATATCGAAGGGTGAAGATGAGGTGGACATCTTGCCTCTGTAGAGCCAGTTTGTGCAAGGAGAGATTAATTGCTTCTTTTTTGGGGGGGGTCCAAACCAACCCGTCATATCAGTCACAGTCGTGTGGCAGACCCTGTCACTGAAATGATGGGTTGGTTAAAGTGTGCATGTCCTGTTTTGTTTATACAACATAAGGGTGGGTGGGAGGGCCCAAGGATAATTCCATCTTGCACCTCTTTTTTCTTTTCTTTTTCTTTGCATCATGTGCTGATTGGGGAGGGTTTTTTGGAAGGGACATCCTGCGTGACACTGCAGTGCCACTCCTAGATGGGCCCGGTGTTTGTGTCGGCCACTAGGGTCGCTTATCTTACTCACACAGCGACCTCGGTGCAAATTTTAGGACTAAAAATAATATTGTGAGGTGTGATGTGTTCAGAATAGGCTGAAAATGAGTGTAAATTATGTTTTTTGAGGTTAATAATACTTTGGGATCAAAATTACCCCCAAATTCTATGATTTAAGCTGTTTTTTAGGGTTTTTTGAAAAAAACACCCGAATCCAAAACACACCTGAATCCGACAAAAATAATTCGGTGAGGTTTTGCCAAAACGCGTTCGAACCCAAAACACGGCCGCGGAACCGAACCCAAAACCAAAACACAAAACCCGAAAAATTTCAGGCGCTCATCTCTAGTAAGAACCACTTGGCCCATCTAGTCTTCCCATGTACACACTCACGCACCCTAGGGTTAATGTTTGTGTTGTGAGCCAATTAACCTATCAGTATATTTTTGGATTGTGGCAGAAAGCGCGGGGAGAATATAAAAACTCACACAGTTACGGTCACGGTGGGAATCAAACCCATGACCTCAGTGCTGTGAGACAACCATTACACCATCCGCACACCTGTTAGTGCGCAGAGCTAAGGCTGAGGGGCTGCCATGAACGCGGAAGATACCGTGTCTCAAAAAAAAACTCTGCCCATCAAGGAAATGCAGCAGTGATGAGGGAGCTCCTCCTGGGATGTGGCCCAGAACTCAGCATGAAAAGCCTCTGTGCAGAAATCCCCAGAATAGCACAGGGCGGCTCTGTGAGCAGAAAGCTGCGCTGGGCTGAGCGGTTGTTGTAGGCTCCATTTCCTACCAGATGTCAGGCTGAATGCACCCTCTGCCTCCTCTCATTGGAGGAACGGTCCAGGCTGCTCGCTCACACACAGAGTGACTCCCACCTACAATGGGATACACCAGCTGCAGTGGAAGTTACAGGGGGACGGGGGGTGGCGGCTATTACCAACTGCGGCAGCAAGCTACAGAGGAAGACGGCCCAGTGTAGAGCGACTTACGTTGCACTGTCCTTCTCGGAGGGGAGGGGAGACTTGGGCCCTGGTTGAGCTGAAGACATTCTTCATTTTTCACCGGGCAGCCACAGCGAGCTGCCCCCTCAGATCCCAGGGCCCATAGGCAGCTGCCTAAAGCTCCCTAATGGAAGTGCCAGCTCTGCATTCATAGGGGGAGATTCAAATGTTTGAAAAGTCAGTTGGGAGTCTGTTTTTTCCTATTAGATAGGGAAAAAACAGACTCCCAACTGACTTTTCAAACATTTGAATTTCCCCCATAATGTTGACACATGAAAAATAACCCATTTTAGCACTGTTGTGGTAGCAGAATACAGCATGTGTACGGCAACGGTGTGGGTGCGCACTCCTCCTACCTGGTCACTGTAGGCCTGTCAGACTGCCTGCACTGCACTTACTGTGGAGGATGGAAGTACAGAGCCACAGTTACTTTGCAGTGGTGCTGGATGGATTTTTTGTCCTGCCATCAGAGCTCCTTCTCCCTAATCACCAACAGGGTACCTGCCACTGCACTCCCCTCCCGACAGGCTAACGACTCCAGAGCATAATGCCGCAGGTGGCGTGGCCTAATGCCGCGAGTGGACGGGGCTACGATCACCTCATATTACAAAAACCATTGGTCCATCTGTTCCCCTGCGTGAGCTGCTGCCCTAGGGGGGGGACACAGGGAGTGTTGTTGATGCCGGAGGGAGCGGAACCTAGCACAATGCAAGCAGAAGTAGCAGGAAGAAAAGAAAAAAAATCCTGTTTACAGGTACACAGACATCTGAAGATGCAGTGGGCCTATTTTGGAGGGTGGGCTTGGAGCTGCAGCACCATCAGCCCCATTGTTAATCCGGCCCTGTATACGTGCAATGTGGTACTATACGTGTAATGCAGTGCTATTTGTATAATGTGGTGCTATACATGTAATGTGGTGCTATACGTGTAATGCAGTGCTATTTGTATAATGTGGTGCTATTCATGTAATAATGTGGTGGCTATGTATGTAATATGGTGGCTATGTATGTAGTGTCTGTGTTTCACTACTTGTGTGTGCTCCGTCCCTGTACTGTGCTGTATGTAGTGCGTGCTCCCTCCCTGTACTGTGCTGTATGTAGTGTGTGCTCCCTCCCTGTACTGTGCTGTATGTAGTGTGTGCTCCCTCCCTGTACTGTGCTGTATGTAGTGTGCGCTCCCTCCCTGTACTGTGCTGTATGTAGTGTGTGCTCCCTCCCTGTACTGTTCTGTATGTAGTGTGTGCTCCTCCTCCCTGTACTGTGCTGTATGTAGTGTGTGCTCCCTCCCTGTACTGTGCTGTATGTAGTGCGTGCTCCCTCCCTGTACTGTGCTGTATGTAGTGTGTGCTCCCTCCCTGTACTGTGCTGTATGTAGTGTGTGCTCCTCCTCCCTGTACTGTGCTGTATGTAGTATGTGCTCCCTCCCTGTACTGTGCTGTATGTAGTGTGTGCTCCCTCCCTGTACTGCATACCTCCCAACTTTGTGTCTCCTCAAAGAGGGACACACGCGTGGCGAAGCCGCGCGCTCCCGAAAATGGGTGTGGCCTAAGAAAAGGGGCGTTGCTTTGCAGAGGATCCACAGTCGTTAGCCACGCCCCCGTTTTCATCACTGAGGGGGCATGCCCAGCGCTCTGTGAGCTGCTGGCATGCCCCCTCTCCCTCTGACTCCCCTGAATAGAGCGCACAGCGTTTATTCAACGCTGCTCTGCTAAGCAGGGCAGCGACAGACAGAGACTCCCAACTGCCCCCCCCCCCACCGCAGGACACTGCGGCCCGCGGGTGCGACAGCGGGACAGTCCCCAAAAAACGGGACTGTCCCGCGAAAATCGGGACAGTTGGGAGGTATGCTGTACTGTGCTGTATGTAGTGTGTGCTCCCTCCCTGTACTGTGCTGTATGTAGTGTGTGCTCCCTCCCTGTACTGTGCTGTATGTAGTATGTGCTCCCTCCCTGTACTGTGCTGTATGTAGTGTGTGCTCCCTCCCTGTACTGTGCTGTATGTAGTGTGTGCTCCCTCCCTGTACTGTGCTGTATGTAGTGTGTGCTTCCTCCCTGTACTGTGCTGTATGTAGTGTGTGCTCCCTCCCTGTACTGTGCTGTATGTAGTATGTGCTCCCTCCCTGTACTGTGCTGTATGTAGTATGTGCTCCCTCCCTGTACTGTGCTGTATGTAGTGTGTGCTTCCTCCCTGTACTGTGCTGTATGTAGTGTGTGCTCCCCCTCCCTGTACTGTGCTGTATGTAGTGTGTGCTCCCTCCCTGTACTGTGCTGTATGTAGTGTGTGCTCCCCCTCCTTGTACTTTGAAACATATAAGGTAAAAAAAAGGGGTTTGTAGAATGAAAAATCAATAAAATCAGAAGTAAATTAAAGGCATGACTGCAGTGTCAGTCCTTGTATATTCAGACGTACAGATGTGCATCAGGGAAGAGTATTGTAGCAGCATATGCATAAAGGGGGTCATTCCAAGTTGATCGTTTGCTGCCTATTTTCGCAGCGCAGCGATCAGGTAAAAAAAATGGCAAAACTGTGCATGCGTATGCCCCGCAATGCGCATGTGCGTCGTACGGGTACAAAGAACATTGTTGTTGTGCAATGCTTTTAGCGACGAATCCATTTGCTCAGCCGATCCCAAGGAGATTGACAGGAAGAGGGCATTTGTGGGTGGCAACTGACCGTTTTCTGGAAGTGTTTGGGAAACGCAGGCGTGTTTAGGCATTTGCAGGGCGGGTATCTGATGTCAATTCCAGGATCTCCATCGCTAGAATTATCGCACAGGATAAGTAACTACAGGGCTGGTCTTGTTTTGCACAAAATGTGTTCGTGTCGCTCGGCTGCAAATGCGATCACACACTTGCAAACTGAAAATACACTTGAAATCAGTGCTTAAAGTGGTCCTAGAGAAGTGGTGGAAATCAGCTAGCGAGCGATCAACTCGGAATGAGGGCCACAGAAACAGGTAAACATTAGCATAACATAAAGCAAAGGAGGCCCCAACTGTGTCTATCTCAGAATCAGGACCTCTGAGGAGTAACCATGCCCTTTTGACAGGCCCCTCCCCCTCAATAGACTCTGCCCCCATTAGGGCTGCTTCCATAAATTTCCCGGGCTGGTGTTCGATCCCAATCTGCCCCTGGGTGCATAACTACAGAGGGCACTACCACTGGGGGCATAACTACAGGGGACATTACTACTGGGGCTAAACTACAGGCTAAACGACTGGGGGCATTACTACAGGTGGCATTACTACTGGGGGCAATACTACACAGGCATTACCACTAACGGCATTACTACTGGTGACACTACTAATGAGGGAATTGTATAGGGGGCACTTCATAAGGGGCATCACCCCTGGGGACATAAGGGGCACTACCACTGGGGGCATTGCATAAAGGGAACCACTACTATGGGCTCTACATTAGGGGAGCCACTACTGTGGGCATTATGTGTATTAGGGGTGCTACTACAGTGGCCATCATGTGTATTAGGGGTGCTACTACTGTGGGCATTATGTGTATTAGGGGTGCTACTACCATGGGTGTTATGTGTATTAGGGGTGCTACTACCGTGGGCATTATGTGTATTAGGGGTGCTACTACTGCGGGCTTTGTGTATAAGGGGCACTGATGTGTGTTATAACATGAATAAGGGACACTACTATGTGGTGTAATGTGAATAAGATTGTGCTACTCTGCGGCATCATTTTAATTGGGGATACTATTGCGTGACCATGCCTCTTTCTTTTTGAGACCACGCAGCTTTATTACATGGGCGCCGGGGGGACAGGGGGTGATTTCCACCACTTCTCTAGGACCACTTTAAGCACTGATTTCAAGTGACTTAGAAGTAGGTAGCAATGCAACGAAGCAATGAGGAAGGGTAGTCAGATGCTTGGTTGCATAGGGAGAGAAATCCGCAGAAGAAAGAAAGAAGTAATAATGCCACTGTAAATGTAAAGGTCATTGGTTCGGCCTAATCTAGAATACTGTGTTCAATTCTGGAGGCCGTATCTTCAGAAGGTTATTAATACATTAGAAGCTGTACAAAGAAGGACAACTAAAATGGTGCATGGCCTACATCACAAAACATACCCAGAAAGACTAAAAAAAATCTCAATATGTATAGTCTGGAGCAGAGAAGGGAAAGGGGGGACATGATAGAAACTTCCAAATATGTCAAGGGTTTTAACAAAGGGCCTAATTCAGATCTGATCGCAGCAGCAAATTTGTTAGCTAATGGGCAAAACCATGTGCACGGCAGGTGGGGCAGATATAACATTTGCAGAGAGAGTAATGGGCCCTACACATATAAAGATCCGCCGCCGAGCTGCCCGACGGCAGATACGGTCGACGGGCGACCTGGCGGCGGGGGCAGTGAAGGGGGGAGTGAAGGGTGACGGGGGGAGTTAAGTTTCTTCACTCCCCCCGTCACCCGACTCCATTGAAGTGCAGGCAAATATGGATGAGATCGTCCATATTGGCCTGCATGCAAAGCCGACGGGGAACCAGCGATGAACGAGCGCGGGGCCGCGCATCGTTCATCGCTGGTGACTCTACACTGAAAGATATGAACGTTATTTTGTTCAATAATGAACGAGATCGTTCATATCTTTGAGGAATATCGGCCAGTGTGTAGGGCCTATTAGATTTGGGTGGGTTATATTGTTTCTGCGCAGGGTAAATACTTGCTGCTTTATTTTTACACTGCAATTTAGATTTAAGTTTGAACACACCCCACCCAAATCAAATTCTCTCTGCACATATTAACCAGTGCACATGGTTTTGCCCATTAGCTATCAAATTTGCTGCTGCGATCATGTCTGAATTAAGCCCAAAGTCCAGGAGGGAAACATTCTTCAAATGAAAAGAAGGACATGCACTGAAACTGAAGAGAGGTAGGTTCAAGGGAAATTTGAGGAAAAATTACTTCACAGAAAGAGTAGTGGACAAGTGGAATAGCCTCCCATCAGAGGTGGTAGCGGCTAAGACAGTAGAGCAGGCAGTCCCAATCACGGTCCTCAAGGCACACCAACAGTGCAGGTTTTAGTGATATCCAGGCTTCAGCACAGGTGACTTAGGGGGTCATTCCGAGTTGTTCGCTCGCTAGCTGCTTTTAGCAGCCGTGCAAACGCTAAGCTGCCGCCCTCTGGGAGTGTATCTTAGCTTAGCAGAAGTGCGACGAAAGGATCGCAGCGTGGCTACAAAAAACAGATTGTGCCGTTTCTGAGCAGCTCCAGACCTACTCCTACCTAGTGAACACTTCAGACTATTTAGTTCCTGTTTTGACGTCACGAACACGCCCTGCGTTTGGACAGCCACGCCTGCATTTCCCCCGGCACGCCTTCGTTTGTATCTGACATGCCTGCGTTTTTCCATACACGCTCCGAAAACGGTCAGTTACCTCCCAGAAACGCCCCTTTCCTGTCAATCACTCTGTGGCCAGCAGTGCGACTGAAAAGCTTCGCTAGACCTTGTGTGAAACTACTTCGGTTGTTGTGAAAGTACGTTGCGCATGCGCATTGCACCGCATATGCATGCGCAGAAGTGCCGCTTTTTTGCCTAAACGCTGCGCTGCGAACGAAAATAGCTAGCGAACAACTCGGAATGACCCCCTTTATTAGTAGCTCAGTTATTTTGATTTAACCATCTGTGCTGCAGCCTGGATATCACTAAAACCTGCACTGTTGGTGTGCCTTGAGGACCGTGGTTGGGAATGCCTGCAGTAGAGTAATTTAAACATGCATGGGATAGACAATCGGATATCCTTACAGAGAAATAAGGATAAAATAAGGTTTGAGGTAAAAATATGGTTAAAAAGGGGCAGACTAGATGAGCCAAGTGGTTCTTATTTGCCATCACATTCTATGTTTCTATGAAATTTCGGGCGATCAAAATGAATTGGATTCCGCGATAATGACGATTGATCATTAATTGCGATATCCGGCCGTTTTGATTGTCCGAAATGTCATTGGGGCTAAGAGGATACTGTCCAATGTTTCACAATACTCATAGCAGACAAGAAACTGCAGATGAGAACAGTACACTTTTACTATTTAGATTCATTTTTCTATAGTCTCAATACTAAAATACTGTATAAGAATAATACACTAGAGTCAAAGTTCAAGAACATTGACAGTGGCCATTTTGTTGAAGTCAAAGCTCCAGGGCTGGTGCAAGGTCTCTCTGCACCCGAGGCAAAGTTTCAGCCTAGCAACCCCTAACATGCAAACCCCAACACCACCACCACTTGGAGGGGTGATGCAGGTAGCCACTAGGTGGGCTGGGTGAATTGCATCATTATACATATACAAAGAAAAGTGACAACACTCAAGTACTTTGAAAGTGAAATATTATATAATAATAATATTATATAGTATATTATATATATAATCTATACTGCATCTGCATATGGGGTCTGGTGGGCATATTTAATTGTATGTGTATACATACATACATATATACACACATACTGTACATTTGTATGATCCTTATTGTGTTCCATTCACTGCTCGACAAGAGGTGACCTGGACGATTGGTGGGCACGCCGATATCATTGGCCAACGATATACCAACAACCTCTTATGACATATTATATTTTATTATATTGTAATGATCGTTTAGTGCATCTGCACCCCCCTTTGTCTGTGTTCCATTCCCCCAATTGTAAGTTAATTACTGACTCCCCATCCTCCATATGTTCTGTATGCTGCCCCAGTTCCTATGTTTTCCCTATTAAGATGTTTGCAAGTGCAAACCACCCATCGGGCTGTAAGATCTGTACTGTCTGTGGTACCGCAGAAACCCCCATGGGTTAATAACCTAAAAGTGATTTACTTGTTTTCCCTTATAATTGGCATGGTTCCTCTTACAGGTGGCAGCAGCATTACAGCGACACTGCTGGGTGCAGACATGTAGTCAGGCGCTGCTTGCTGATGGAAAGACGGGATCCAGGGCCTGGAGTAGGTGCATCTGCCTCCTATGTGCCTTCACATGGCTTGATGTTATACATGTCAGCATGGAGGAAGCGCTGAGACACTACGTGATACAGCCTGATAGCAGCGGCTGCACCTGATTAGACCTGCAGCAGCAGCAGCCAGCACACTGTAAAAGGAGGAGGCCGCATTCAGAGGGGTGGTCTTCTGTATGCCGAATGTCGGGATCCCGGCGCACAGTATACCGGCGCCGGAATCCCAACACCCAGCATACCGACAACTATTCTCCCTCGTGGGGGTCCACAACCCCCCTGGAGGGAGAATAAAATAGTGTGCCGTGCCCGCAGCGTGGCGAGCGCAGCGGGCCCGCAAGGGGCTCCTTTGCACTCGCCATGCTGTCGGTATGCCGGCGGTCGGGCTCCCGGCGCCGGTATGCTGGGCGCCGGGAGCCCAAGCGCCGGCATACCGTACGACACCCCTTTCAGAGACATCCTTCAGTTTTTTGCTAGATGAACTCAGTGGCGCCCTCCAGAGACCGGCACCCTTAGGCAACCGCCTAAATCTGCTTTATGGTAGAGCTGGCCCTGCAACGCTCTTTAAAACAAGGAGGACCTCACAAAAAGGAGCCTTATCGCTTAATTTACTAAGCAGTGGTATTGTATCATTTCGTAACTGTTGAAAACCACTGTCAATTGACAACGGTTTCTATTAATTATGAAATTCCAAGAAGCTTTTATTTGGTGTTGTTTAGTGTCCTGTGAAATGGGAAACCCCCTCTATGTTCAGCCCTGAGTAGACAATTATACCCACTATAAAATGATATATCTCCTTGTCTTCAAAGATTTAAAAACGTGGAACCTGCATGCACATTTAGCCATATACCTTTGATGTTGCATCAATAACATAATCTTGTGACATAACATCCATCATTCCTTCTGCAGGTCTTGCAGTGTGGTATACAGTACATAACTTCTATGAGTGAAACAGGATACATATTGCACCAGCAGGGGGGGCCTGCAGAGATGTAATATTAATAATCAGGGCTTAAAGTGGTCCTGGAGAGGGTGTGGAACTCATTTTCCCCGCCATCTGCCCCTCCCCCTTTTCATTATGTGGAGCCAGTGCTAGGATTTTCGGCACACAACTCGGGCAATGTAATAGGATGCAAGTTTACAATTCGCACCCAACACATTAACAAAATCTGTTTTAAAAATAGACCAGCTTCTGGCTGCCGAGTTTCACATAAGCATACACAGATCAGTGAGATCCGTGCATGCTTCTGTCTGTAAAGAGCTGAAACAGTTAAAAAAGGACTAGCTCAAAGAGCCCGGAGGTGGTTATGCTTTTGGAAGGGACCTGCCCGTCTTTCTTTATTTTTTACTTTTTTAACTATTTACTTTTACAGACAGAAGCATGCATGGATCTCACTAATCTGTGCATGCTTCTGTCAAACTCACACAATGTAATGAAACTCAATTACATTGTGCAAGTTTTCAGTCTAGAAAACTCGGCTTACAGCGCTCAATATAAATAGCCTCAATCTTGAAAACCCGCAGGCTATTACATTGGGTGAGTTTTGGGACAAACCTACGCCTTCTAATGTGCGAGAAGGTGCGGGTTTGTCCCGCAAAAAAACTTGCACCGCATTACATCTAGACCATAATGTTCACAGATACACATAATGTCCACAGTAGTGCCCCTTATACACATCTCTGCCTCTGTTATTTCAGCAGCTCACAGCCAATGTCCCTCCAGCAGCTCCATGCCCCGTGTCCCTCCACAGCTTCCCCGCCTCCCTGTGTCCCTCTAATCTTGTCTTCAGCATGCACAAAGCCTGCTCCTCTTCGTGGCTCTTCTTCACTTCAGCACTTGTGACAGGATAACATCACATATGCCGGTCCAGAAAAGGAAGCCACTAGGAGATAAGGAGGGGATGAAGGCCATCTGACAGACACAGCATGTGTGAGTACCAGGAGGGGTGGGCCACAGGTGGAGGAGGCCCATGGATCCGCCAGGACCTAAGGAAGGGGGAGGTGGCTGTAGCTCATCAGTGAAGCTAGCTCCATCTGAATCATCTATTGACATGGGTGGTGCCGGGCCATGGAGGAGGTGGAACTAGTTCCAACCTACCATTACAAGTGATGGAACTAAGCCCCCCCCCCCCCCCATTCCCCCCACTTTAACCCATTAATAAACATAAAACAGATGTTCTTGTGGCAGTCCAGATCTGCACTAGCACAAGAAATAAAAAATGCTACTGTGAACCAGAAAATTTCACTTTTTTGCAGTCAAATATTGGTTCCCCAAACCCTGGGTACCTATCCATGCTCTGGTGCCCATGTAAATATATATGCAGCAAGTATATAAATGTTGCTTGTTTTAAAACACTCCGATATGTATTTGAAGGGAACTAATCCCTGTGGTGGGTAAAAGATCTTTCCACTCGCAGACAGATCTAAAACCTTCATATGAAGTGGTAATAGTATCCCAAAACCATCAAGCATTCTATAAATTGTTAGTCATCCTTCATTGTGTATATCATTACATAGCCTTCTGGGCTTTTATATATCGGAAATACAAAAAGAACATTAAAGATAATGATATTAGAATATTAAAAATAGTATAACAAATCATAGTATACCACAATATAATGCTGAAAGCCTGAGGTTCAATAGAATATGTACTCCCTGACAAGAGGCGTGGAGGGTAAAAATGTTAAAAAGGAGAGAACATAATGGATACTTACCTTAAAAACTCCTAGGGGTTTGAATAAAGGGCACGATAATACTCCATTCATGAATAATTAAAATAGTAGGGTGCACTTTGTTGAGTGATCTGACCATTTTGGATCACTTTGAGGATTTTAGCTAATTGAGGAATAGGTTATTTATTTAGTTAGTTAGGTAGGTAATCTCGTATTATTTGTTCTGTATTATCTTCTGTATTTGTTCTTCTGAATTGTGTAAGCTGATTCCATGCTAAATGAGGCTGATATGGCTAATAAAGTAACTATTCTGGATATCAACTGCTCATAGGTTCATAGGGTATTGATCTAATTTAAGTGAATATATAGACAGTGGCACCAAGAGACGGGGGGGGGGGGGGGTTACTGGTACTCTTTACCCAGACCCGGACGGTTTTAGGGGCTTGAGGGGGGCTTAGCTCCTGCTGCCCCCTCTCTCCCCAGCCCAGCACATGGCCCATGCTGCTATGTGCTGGCGAGAGAGAGAGGCAGCAGCAAGCCTTCAGTTCTCTCTCTCCAGCGATCACACCAGCCACACAGCTCACCGGATCCTTCACAAACCCCCACCTGGCACGTGGCTGCACATTGCTTTTAATTTTAAACATTTTCTGATGGAGGTATGGCCACACCTCTACACATTGACCACACCCTTCTCCCTTGACCAGGGCCTGGCATTGCTGTCGGCGCCACTGTATATAGATATGTATTTATTTATTTATTTTCATTATAGATCGATAGAGAGAGAGAATTTATATAAAATATTTTTAAATTAACCCTGTGGCAGTTTATAACAAATATATGGGGCTTACACATCGTTCTGAATATGATGTAATGTATACCAGTAAATGCTGACCTTTGTACAATGGAACTTGGCATGGAAAAAGTCCATGGACGCTGCATCGCAGCACTTCTTATTCAGATTCAGAGACTAAGTCAAAAACAGATATACAAGTGTCACATATAAAATTGTTCAGCACTGGTTTGTTCTGGTGTGTCCCAGTTGCATCGCATGAGAGTGCTAGTAGAAGCTGAATAAGGTCCTAGGTTAAACGTCTTTAAGACTGATTAGTGTAAGTTTTTTATGTATTTTAATGAAACATAAAGCTGATGGATTTCACTTCCAGATTGCTTAATGTCCTCACTAGCTTTATGGACCTAGGGGCAAATTCAGTATAAATCGCAAGTAGCGATTCGTATGGAATTTTTGCTGAGGGGCCGCGGCGCATGAGCAGCAGGCCGTACTGCGCATGCGCCTGCATTTTCTGCGGGGGGCTGCAGAAAATACGATCGCCTCTGCCTGTCAATCAGGCAGAGGCGGTTGCGGGTCGGGAGGGGGGGCGGCAACGCTCCGTTTTCTGGGTGGAAACGGAGCGTTGCGGGGGTGTGCCAGCCCAAACGGTGGGCTGGTATGCGTGAATGGGGGCATGTCGGCGTTACGGCCGCAGCGGCTGCGTGACATCACACGCAGCCGCTGCGACAGCAAAAATGGCGCCAGGACTCCTGCGGCCGCAGCTAAGTTGCGCCGACAGGAGTCATCCTTAATTTCTGCTAAGAAGCAGAAATTGCGTGCTGTTCGCAATTTCTGCTTGAAGCATGGGGGGAGGCGCCGGTCAGCATGCGTGCTAATGGTTAGCAAATTCTGCTGATTAGCAGAATTTGCTAACCTTACTGAATTGACCCCTTATTCAGTAAGGATTGCAGATTCTGCTTTTTAGCAGAATCTGCAATTCTTTCAATTGCATGCTGGGGGCCGTCCATCGCAGGGAAAAGCCGCCAGCAGGCAACCCACCGCCCACCCACTGTGATCACGCTCTAATTGCAACTGCAACGCAATTAGAGCATAGTTGCAGAAACTATGGTAGCCCCCTGCCGACGCAGCCTGGCTGTAATGGCGGGAGTCCCGCCGACATTTTTTTTATCACAGCGGTTGCATGTTACGACATGCAGCTGCCCAGAAAACACCGTTGGCACGCCTCCGATTCCCTGACGCCTCCTCCCCGAAAACACTCGGTCGCCGCCCCCTCGCTAACGCCTCCGCCTGTCAATCAGGCAGAGACGTTCGCAGTTAATCTTGACCAACCACATTAACTGCGTGAAAATGCGCAGGAGGATACCTGTGCTTGCACGCTAGCCCCTGATCTCAAAAAATGCGGTCGCATCACGTTTACGATTTGACTTGAATCAGGCCCCATATTCCTACAGTCTGCTTTTAATTGTAAGTCTGCTTTCCATATAGTACATTGTAGGTTTAATTGGTTCACAGGAACTGCTCAGATTGCAAGTCTCCAAAACTGAGCATGGTGCTGTATTGTCTCAGACATTCAGATGAAAGCTTATTATTATAGCAATTGAATAATTTAAGCAGAATATTTCCTAGCCAATTAGAATATCTAGATTTAGAATAGTTTCCTGATTTAAACTGTAACAAATCTGAGGTACTTCATTGTGTTACTGTAGACGATTCAAAGTTATAGATATCCCCAACGAAAATAGTTTCCTTGGTTTGAGAGGAATTTACTTGGTGTAAGAGGATTTGTCTCATAGGTATTAAAGCTTGTACTAATGTGACATCATCTTTGGCCAACAAAACAAGCTGTCTTACTGTATGTTCTGGCTTGGAATTATGTGTGCATGATATGTACATATTATATATGACTGCTCGCTTGTTATTTTATTTTACATGACTATGTATTTAAAAATACAATATTTACATAGCTGTGTTTGTTTTAAAATCAAAGTGTATGCTGGGTACTTTTTAATCTCTATATAAGTGATAATTACCAAAGCCAAAGGTCTTATGCAAGTGCAGCATGTTGAACATGCGCAGTGCAAATTTTATATGCTATGCAAAAAGGCATACACTCATCTTTGCATCTGACCCAATGTGTGCACAGAATTCTGTAATTTTAGGAGAAAAGAAAAGGTGGTCGCATGGGGGTCCAAGTTGAGCCATGGACTACTAATGTTTTTACAGTATACACTATCACAAACCGGACCAACAAAACCTGTTGTGCTTCCACAAAACGTCTCTCATTTACTTCCTCCTTTGATCTTTCCCACTCACTGTGATGGACACTTCCTTGACTTTGTCTTCTCTTGCATCTGTTCCAAATTGCCCTTCCTATTCTCTGGCCACAAATTCCAATCTATCCAACTCATTTTAGCTCATGCCTCCTTGCACCCAAATTGACACCAATGCAGTACTTACAAAATACTCTTTTCATATTCACTAAAACTATTACTCTTTTGTATAACTATGCTGTTACCCTAATCTCGCTGCTTCTTTCTACAACACACTCACTTCAGCTATAAACAATGTAGCTCTAGTCACAAACAATTCAAACCTCAACTATGCACTCTATCCTTCTTTATACATTTATACTTAAACTTACAACACTACCCTTTTACTTGCCAAACAAAAATATTTCACTTGTATAATATCCACCAAGTTGTCTAAACTATGGCCCTCATTCCGAGTTGTTCGCTCGGTATTTTTCATCGCATCGCAGTGAAAATCCGCTTAGTACGCATGCGCAATGTTCGCACTGCGACTGCGCCAAGTAACTTTACTATGAAGATAGTATTTTTACTCACGGCTTTTTCTTCGCTCCGGCGATCGTAATGTGATTGACAGGAAATGGGTGTTACTGGGCGGAAACACGGCGTTTCAGGGGCGTGTGGCTGAAAACGCTACCGTTTCCGGAAAAAAGGCAGGAGTGGCCGGGGAAACGGTGGGAGTGCCTGGGCGAACGCTGGGTGTGTTTGTGACGTCAACCAGGAACGACAAGCACTGAACTGATCGCACAGGCAGAGTAAGTCTGGAGCTACTCTGAAACTGCTAAGTAGTTAGTAATCGCAATATTGCGAATACATCGGTCGCAATTTTAAGAAGCTAAGATTCACTCCCAGTAGGCGGCGGCTTAGCGTGTGTAACTCTGCTAAATTCGCCTTGCGACCGATCAACTCGGAATGAGGGCCAATGTTGCCTCTTTTCCACTCTCTGACTATCTACTCTGCGTACCTACCACATTTCCTCCTTCCTTCCTCCCTCACAACATCTAATTTTGCCACCTACAGTATATGATCTTTCTGGGAGATCCAGGGTATCTGGATTATAGATTTTCACTAAAAAGGTCTAAAGTCAATACGTCTGCCAATAATGGTAAACATGCACTAGGTCAACAGGGTCAAAAGGTCGACATGTAAAAAGAAGAGTTCTAAAGGTCATCATGGTCAAACGGTTGACATGACAATGGTCGACACACATTAGGTAGACATAAGTTTTTTCTTTTTTTTTCAACTTTTTCATACTTTATTATCCACGTGGACTACGATTGGGAACAGTAACCTTGCCTGAAGCTCGCTCGCCATGCGAGAGGACGTGGTGCACTAAAAAAACAAAAAAAATGGTGTCTACCTTTTTTGTATCGACCATTTACATGTCTTACTGTCTACCTATTCTATGTTGACCCTTTGATCATGTCGACCTAATGCATGTCTACCATTAGTGGTAGACCTATTGACTGTAGACCTTTTTAGTGTATATCTAATAATACATACTCAAGATCCAGATAGGTGGGTAACATTATCATGACCTGGCTCCGTGAAGCTTCAGGGTAGCCAGGGAAGGCAATAACTTATGCTATTCACAAAGAATCGCATCATCAAGTCCTTCTGGTGTAAAGTGAGCCTCAGGCTGGTCCACTTTCCCTGAGTCCTGGAGAACTCCTGAAATTTCCAAGTCTTTTACACAATATTGTAGAATAGCGAAATATTTGAAATGTTTTTGGAATTTATTCTAATTTTAATTAAAATATATCCTGTTTTGCCTTTTGTTTTGCTTTTCCCCAGAGAATATTTTCAGCATTTCTGTGTTAATTTCTAGGCTTAAACCAAATAGAGTAATAATTTCTAATAGCTGGTGTGAAACTGCTGATATTTAACTATAAATTATTTGAATTAAATATGGCTTTTCACTTACAGGTATATTTGAAAGGACTTTGGTAATTTAAATCCCATTAGAAAAGTTTCCTCATTGTAGTTTAGACAAAAAAAATAAACATATAGGGGGGAATGTAATAGGGAGTGAGAATCAGAAAGTGAGAGATTTTGGGAGAGTTCTCTTGTTTTTTTAAAGTGGCAATCATTTACATGGCAAAAATAAGATTTTACTCACCGGTAAATCTATTTCTCGTAGTCCGTAGTGGATGCTGGGGACTCCGTAAGGACCATGGGGAATAGACGGGCTCCGCAGGAGACTGGGCACTCTAAGAAAGATTTAGTACTACTGGTGTGCACTGGCTCCTCCCTCTATGCCCCTCCTCCAGACCTCAGTTAAGGAAACTGTGCCCGGAAGAACTGACATTACAAGGAAAGGATTTTGGAATCCAGGGTAAGACTCATACCAGCCACACCAATCACACCGTATAACTTGTGATAACATACCCAGTCAACAGTATGAACAACAACAGAGCATCAGACAAACCTGATGCAACCATAACATAACCCTTATTTAAGCAATAACTATACACAAGTATTGCAGAAAGTCCGCACTTGGGACGGGCGCCCAGCATCCACTACGGACTACGAGAAATAGATTTACCGGTGAGTAAAATCTTATTTTCTCTAACGTCCCAGTGGATGCTGGGGACTCCGTAAGGACCATGGGGATACCAAAGCTCCCACACGGGCGGGAGAGTGCGGATGACTCTGCAGCACCGAATGAGCAAACACAAGGTCCTCCTCAGCCAGGGTATCAAACTTGTAGAACTTTGCAAAAGTGTTTGAACCCGACCAAGTAACTGCTCAGCAAAGCTGTAATGCCGAGACCCCTCGGGCAGCCGCCCAAGAAGAGCCCACCTTCCTTGTGGAATGGGCTTTTACTGATTTTGGAAGCGGCAAGCCAGCCGCAGAATGAGCCTGCTGAATCGTGTTACAGATCCAGCGAGCAATAGTCTGCTTTGAAGCAGGAGCACCCAGCTTGTTGGATGCATACAGGATAAACAGCGAGTCAACTTTCCTGACTCCAGCCGTTTTGGCTACACAAATCTTCAAAGCCCCGACTACATCTAGTAACTTGGAATCCTCCAAGTCACGAGTAGCCGCAGGCACCACAATAGGTTGGTTCAAATGAAAAGATGACGCCACCTTTGGCAGAAATTGCGGACGAGTCCGTAATTCTGCCCTGTCCATATGGAAAACCAGATAGGGGCTTTTACTTGACAAAGCCGCCAATTCTGACACACGCCTAGCCGAAGCTAAGGCCAATAGCATGACCACTTTCCACGTGAGATATTTTAACTCCACGGTCTTAAGTGGCTCAAACCAGTGAGATTTCAGGAAACTCAACACCACGTTAAGATCCCAAGGTGCCACTGGTGGCACAAAAGGGGGCTGAATATGCAGCACTCCCTTTACAAACGTCTGAACTTCAGGTAGAGAAGCCAGTCTTTCATGAAAGAAAATGGATAGGGCCGAAATCTGGACCTTAATGGACCCCAATTTTAGGCCCAAAGTCACTCCCGACTGTAGGAAGTGAAGGAAACGGCCCAGCTGGAATTCCTCTGTAGAGGCATTCCTGGTCTCACACCAAGCAACATATTTTCGCCGTATACGGTGATAATGTTTAGCCGTCACGTCCTTCCTAGCCTTTATCAGCGTAGGAATAACCTCATCCGGAATCCCTTTTTTTTTTTTTTTCCACTAGGATCCGGCGTTCAACCGCCATGCCGTCAAACGCAGCTGCGGTAAGTATTGGAACAGTAAGGTCCCTGCTGCAACAGATCCTGCCCTAGAGGCAGAGGCCATGGGTCCTCTGTGAGCATTTCTTGCAGCTCTGGATACCAAGTCCTTCTTGGCAAATCCGGAACAATGAGTATTGTTCTCACTCCTCTTTTCCTTATGATTCTCAGCACCTTGGGTAAGAGAGGAAGAGGCGGAAACACATAAACCGACTGGAACATCCACGGTGTCACCAGTGCCTCTACAGCTATTGCCTGAGAGTCTCTTGACCTGGCGCAATACCTCTGTAGCTTTTTGTTGAGGCGGGATGCCATCATGTCCACCTGTGGCAGTTCCCACCGACCTACAATCTGCGGGAAGACTTCTTGATGAAGTCCCCCCTCTCGCGGGAGGAGGTCGTGCCTGCTGAGGAAGTCTGCTTCCCAGTTGTCCACTCCCGGAATGAACACTGCTGACAGTGCTCGTACGTGATTCTCCGCCCATCGAAGAATTCTGGTGGCTTCCGCCATCGCCACCCTGCTCCTTGTGCGGCCTTGGCAGTTTACATGAGCCACTGCGGTGATGTTGTCTGATTGAATCAGCACCGATTGGTTGCGAAGCAGGGTCTCCGCTTGACTTAGGGCGTTGTATATGGCCCTTAGTTCCAGGATATCGATGTGAAGGCAAGTCTCCTGACTTAATAAAGGGGTTTTACAGGTGCGCCTGAGAGGGATTGTGTCTGCAAAGAATAGTAAAAATGACCTCTTTTCCTGATTTAGAATACAATTGGTAGGTTACTGTGGTCAACAAATGAAAATAAGTAAGTAAGTAAATATCTTGATAATCACAAATGAGAGTAAGTAAGTGAGTAATGGTCTTGATAATAACAAGAAGGCAGTAAACAATATAATGAAAATAAAACTTGTCTTTTTATTTTTAGAATATGTTGTTATATCTATTGCTTTAAGAATGAATGAAAAAGGGGGGGGGGGGAGGGGGTAACGGGGAGTTGTGGGCTAGGGAGAGATTGAACTGCTCACAATGTAGCAGTGAAAAAAATCCCTGAATGTATACAGGTGTGAATAGGAATATAGTTATTGTGGTAGTTACACTTCAGAAAAGTGGCGTCCCACCTCTGAGTGAAGTCTGAGATAATTGAAATTGTCCAGAGCTGATGATGGGGCTAAAATGTCTTTTTGGCACCGGTGGTATCCAAAAGCAAAAACAAAAAGAAAATAAGGGGTACCCCTGAGTTGCCACTGGCAATAAGGGCTCAGGATAGGGCTAATGCTAGGGTAGTGAGGACTCCGGACAGACCGTACCCCTCTACGCCCTGGATCACCCCGATGTCGCTCTAATGAGCGCACCATGGTACCCTGGGCAGAAGGGGATAGATCGTGAGTCTTGGAGAGAGAGATAGGGGCTGCTTCTAGCACTGTCAGTGCTGTCCGCCGCTCCTTCTCCTCTCCTACAGAGTCCCTTACCTCTAGTTTCTGCTCCGTCTCCTTTTTCCCTCTGCCAGCGGTTTGTTCCGTATCTGCTTCACCCGGCAACGTGTCCTCCCGCACTTCCGGGTATTCCGTCCACGTGACTAGGCTCAGGTGTCCCCGGGTTTCGTCTCTAGCGTCTTTCTTCCTTCCTCCTCCAGGTCACCGTTCAGTCGCTCTGTTAATTCGACGGGAGTAATGACAAATAAATGTAAATGAGTTTGTTTGATTCATGCGCTCCAACGCGTATCGGCCAGTGTTGGCCTTCGTCAGGGAGTCCTGTTCCACCATCTTGGATGTGGGCTTTTTATGCCCACATCCAGCGGGAGTGGCCTAATTGATTTACTTCATAATCGAAAAGGGGGGATGGGTATGGTTTGAAATAGGAGCTTTTTTAGGGGAAACAATTAGGGATATATAAACCATGAAGATGAAAATGAAAATAAAAATAAATATAAAATAAAAATAAAAATAAGAATAAAATAAGATAAAAATAAAATTAAAAATAAAATAAAGTAAAATAGAATCAAAATAATAATAATAATAATAATAAAAGTAAAAATAAGATAGGAATAAGAGATGGAAATTGAGATTTGAATTAGTGGGTTTTAACCCTCTTGTTCCTATGTGTCCATAAATGAATAGATGGATGTTGTATTATTTATAATGCTTATTGCAATGTTGCACTTCAAATTCATAGAAAAAATAATAATAATAAGAAAAATATATATAATATAATAAAAATAATAATAGTGAAAAATAATAATAATAGTAAAATAATAGTAATGAAAATTAATAATAATTAATAATTAATAATAATAATAATAATAAGTAAATAATAACAATAATAAAAATAAATCAAGATTTCTAAATAAGTGGGTTTTAAACCTCTTAATCCTATATGTCCATATGCTAGTTAATGAATACTGTAATATTTATATTACTTATCTGCAGTGTTGCACTTTAGATTCATAATGATCAATATTCATGATGCGATTTATTAATCAATAATGACAAAGAAGAGAGATGTCTAAATAAGTGGGTTTTAAACCTCTTACTCCTATGTGTCCATATATTAGTTAATGAATGCTGTAATATTTATACTTTTACGTCTATGTGTGTAGCTGCATGCACACAAGTAATCTAAACTTGGGTCACTGATCACTTGCCTGTGATTATTGCTCTAACCTCATTGTCTAGGTTTAAACCATGGGGTCTTAAGGTCTTTAGTGTGAACATCCATTTTAGCTCTTCCTTATTAATCATCCTTATTAAATCCCCCCCTCTCCAGTTTTGTTTCAGCATTTTTATCCCTATAACTCTCATCCCTTCTGGATTCTGCCCATGTTTCTCTCTGAAGTGATTTGAGAGGCTGTGTGTCTCCAGACCTTTCTTTATGTTCCTTATGTGTTCTGAGGTTCTTGTTTTCAGTGGCCTTATTGTCCTCCCTACATATTGCAGGTGACAGGGGCATTCAATCAAATAAATGACACCCTTGGATTGGCATGATATGTGTTCCTGAATGTCAAACGTCTCCTGTGTCGTATTTGATTGAAAGCTTACAATAACTTTAGTGGAGATGTGATTCAGTTTGCAGTATTGGCAGGAATTACAATAGAAGAAGCCTTTGCTGAGATTATTTCCTGATAGGGTGGTCTGTATTGTTTCTCTCTTGTGTAGGTGACTGTGTGTTACTATGGATTTGAGGTTAGGTGCCTTCCTATATATCACCCTCGGTTTCCCTGGTAATATATCCCCTAATGTCTCGTCTTGTAACAAAATATGCCAATGGTTTTGGATAATTTTTTCAAGTTTCTTGTTCTTACTGCTGTATTGGGTCTGAAATGTGACTTTCCAATATTTCATCTGCTCCTTTTTATTTTTGTTCTTATATGTTAAAAGTGTTCCTCTCTCTAATTTCTCTACTTCCTTCAAGTCTCTATCTAATGTTTCTTCCTTGTAGCCTTTATTTAGAAAGTGTGTTTTAATTTTGTTGGCCTGAGTCTGGTAGTCTTCAATTTTTGTGCAATTTCTCCTAATTCTTTTGAATTGGCCGGATGGTATACTGCGTAGCCAATTGGGATGGTGTCCACTGGTAGTAAGAATATAACTATTAACATCCACACTTTTGGGAAAAGTTTTGGTGTGGATGGTGGATCTTTCTATAAAGATGGTGATGTCTAGGAAGTTGACTGTAGTTTGACTATAATCAGTTGTGAAAACCAAGTTGTTGGTGTTGGAGTTGATGTATTTCAAAAAGTCCTGTAGTCGCTCCTCAGTACCCTGCCATATGAAAATTACATCATCTATGTACCGTCGCCATAGGACCAGGTTCGCCCCAAAGTCATGCCCGCTCCAGATGTAATCATCCTCCCACCTGCTCATGAAGAGGTTTGCATAACTTGGGGCGAACCTAGTCCCCATAGCGGTACCAGTGGTCTGTCTGTAAAATGTCTCTTCAAACCAAAAATAATTGTGTTGTAAGATGAACCTAACACAATCTAAAATGAAAGAGCTTTGTGTTTTTTTCTAAGGTTAGATCCTTATCAAGAAAGTACTGTATTGCGTCTAGTCCTTGTGATTGATCAATTACCGTATATAGCGATGTTACATCGCTAGTGCATATCCAAAAGTCTTCTGCCCATATCATGTTATCCAGTGTCTTGATAATGTCCGTAGTGTCTCTGATGTATGCTTTCTGTGTCTGTACATATGGCTGTAGGAAGGTGTCGATATATTGTGACAAATTGGATGTGAGTGATCCTATCCCGGAAATTATTGGGCGGCCCGGTGGTTTTGTTTGATTTTTATGTATCTTGGGTAAGTAATAAAAGACTGGTGTGATGGGATTTGCTGTATCCAGAAATCCATGTTCTTTTTTGGTTAGAATCCCTTTTTCTAGTCCCTGCATGAGTAAGTGGTCTAAAGTTTTCTTGTATTTTGTTGTGGGATCTTGTTTTAGGATCTCATATGTGTCCGTGTCACCCAAAATTCTGATAGATTCCTCTGTATAGTCGCTTTTATCCAAGATGACAATCCCCCCTCCCTTATCTGTCGCCTTAATCACTATATCTTTGTTCCCCGTCAGTTCTTTCATTGCACACTTTTCTTGAGCGCTTAAGTTGTAATTTACATTTTTTGTGTTTATTTTGTCCAAGTCCCTGGTGACTAGTTGCTCGAATGTATCTATCAAGGATCAACTCATGTGTTGTGGGTAGAATGTCGAAATTGGTCTCAAGTCTGAATGTCTGAAGGTGTCCTTGTTTGGGTTGTGGTCTATGTTCATGGCACTGTTATTATAGTACTTAGCTAGTGTGAGTTTGCGGGTAAACCTATGTAACTCTAAATAGGTCTCAAATGTATTAAGTTTCTTTGTGGGTGCAAATTTCAGGCCCTTGTTCAACAATGTTATGTGTTCATTATTCAGTGTGATTGAACTGAGGTTAAAAATTCCTGTCTGGTCTACTTCTGCAGGTTGTTTCGTTTTTGTCTGCCCCCCTCCTCTCCCTCTAGCTCCTCGTCTAGTTCTTCTAACTTCCTTTTTGTCGGCGTCATCTGTCTCTGGTCGCGGGTTTTCAGGCCCGCAGCACTTCCTAAAAAAAAACCTGCACATTCTGTTGAGTCTGTAGAAAGTGATACTGGCTGTTTTTCCCCCAAATCAAAGGAGATAAAGGCTTCTTCCAGGTTAGCAGAAACCTGGAATCCTCTTTCGAGTGAGAAGCGTGCTAAGTTTTCGTAGTCAAGCTCTTCACTCAAACTATATGTGGAAAAACTTGTGTCCTGTGTTGTGTCACAATCTTCTGACTGTCCACCCTTTTTGTGTGTTGTCCGGTCTGGACTGTCTCTTTTTGTTTTGTTATGCAACCTGGTCATATACTGCTGATAGGTTAAATTTAATCTCTTATATATCGGTGTTTTGGGTCCCAAGGCTAAATTACATTTTAATAGGGCCTTTTTCGGTGTCTTGGCTTCTTTGTTTGTTGTAAATATTCTTTTTGTTCCCTTTCTGTTTATCTTTTCTTTTTTCCCTTTCCCTATCTTGTCTCTTAGAATTTTTTATTTTTTTTGTGGCTATGATCTCTTCCTCAATTTTCCTCAGTCTTTTTTGTGAAATATCTTCAAGTTGTTTGAACTCACTGGGGTATATTTACTAAGCTCCCGATTTTGACCGAGATGCCGTTTTTTCATCAAAGTGTCATCTCGGTAAATCTCGGTCATTTACTAAACACTAATCACGGCAGTGATGAGGGCATTCGTAATTTTTTGCTAGTTCAGGTAAAAAATTACGAATGAATACACCATCGGTCAAAACGCGGCTGTTTAAGTATGAATCTCGGTCATTTACTAAGAAGTGCAAAGCAAAAAAACACAAAACACTGCCGTGAAAAATTACAACTCGTAAAAAAGTCCTAAAAAAAAACAGACCTGCTTTTTAAATCCGTGATTTGAGATGCATGCAGGGATCCATGAGATCCGTGCATGTATATCAGTGGGAAGGGGTGTGAAAGTGCTTATTTTTGCTAAAAAAATTGCGTGGGGTCCCCCCTCCTAAGCATAACCAGCCTCGGGCTCTTTGAGCCGATCCTGGTTGCAGAAATATGGGGGGGAAAATGACAGGGGTTCCCCCATATTTAAGCAACCAGCATCGGGCTCTGCGCCTGGTCCTGGTCCCAAAAATACGGGGGACAAAAAGAGTAGGTGTCCCCCGTATTTTTGAAACCAGCACCGGGCTCCACTAGCTGGACAGATAATGCCACAGCCGGGAGTCACTTTTATACAGCGCCCTGCGGCCGTGGCATCAAAAATCCAACTAGTCACCCCTGGCCGGGGTACCCTGGGGGAGTGGGGACCCCTTCAATCAAGGGGTCCCCCCCCCAGCCACCCAAGGGCCAGGGGTGAAGCCCGAGGCTGTCCCCCCCCCATCCAATGGGCTGCGGATGGGAGGGCTGATAGCCTTTGTTGTAAAATAAAAGATATTGTTTTTAGTAGCAGTACTACAAGTCCCAGCAAGCCTCCCCCGCATGCTGGTACTTGGAGAACCACAAGTACCAGCATGCGACGGAAAAACGGGCCCGCTGGTACCTGTAGTACTACCACTAAAAAAATACCCAAAAAAAGACAAGACACACACACCGTGAAAGTATAATTTTATTACTTGCATACACACATACATACATACTTACCTATGGCCCCACGCAGGTCGGTCCTCTTGTCCAGTAGAATCCAAGGGTACCTGTTGAATAAATTATACTCACGAGATCCAGGGGTCCAGGCTCCTCGGCAAATCCAGGGTTAATCCACGTACTTGCCAAAAATAAAAAAAACGGTGTCCCGACCACGAACTGAAAGGGGACCCATGTTTGCACATGGGTCACCTTTCCCCGAATGCAAGAAACCCACTTTGCCTTCTGGCTAAGTGGGTTTCTTCAGCCAATCAGGGAGCGCCACGTTGTAGCACTCTCCTGATCAGCTGTGTGCTCCTGTCTTCACTGACAGGCAGCACACGGCAGTGTTACAATGTAGCGCCTATGCGCTACATTGTAACCAATGATGGGAACTTTCTGCTCAGCGGTGACGTCACTTTAGGTCAACCGCAGGGCAGAAAGTTCCCAGCATTGGTTACAATGGAGCGCATAGGCGCTACATTGTAACACTGCCGTGTGCTGCCTGTCAGTGAGGACAGGAGCACACAGCTGATCAGGAGAGTGCTACAACGTGGCACTTCCTGATTGGCTGAAGAAACCCACTTAGACATCAGTCAGAGTGGGTTTCTGGCATTCGTGGAAAGGAGTCCCATGTGAAAACATGGGGCCCCTTTCAGTTCGTGGCTCGGCTTTCCGTTTTCTTATTTTATGCAAGTACGTGGATTACCCCTGGATTTCCCGAGGAGCCTGGACCCCTGGATCTCGTGAGTATAATTTCTTCAACAGGTACCCCTTGGATTCTACTGGAGAAGAGGACCGACCTGCGTGGGAACTTAAGGTAAGTATGTATGTATGTGTGTATGTATGTAATAAAATTATACTTTCACGGTGTGTGTGTCTTGTCTTTTTTTGGGTATTTTTTTAGTAGTAGTACTACAGGTACCAGCGGGCCCGTTTTTCCGTCGCATGCTGGTACTTGTGGTTCTCCAAGTACCAGCATGCGGGGGAGGCTTGCTGGGCCTTGTAGTACTGCTACTAAAAACAATATCTTTTCTTTTACAACAAAGGCTATCAGCCTCCCCATCCGCAGCCCATTGGATGGGGGGGGGACAGCCTCGGGCTTCACCCCTGGCCCTTGGGTGGCTGGGGGGGGGGGACCCCTTGATTGAAGGGGTCCCCACTCCCCCAGGGTACCCCGGCCAGGAGTGACTAGTTGGATTTTTGATGCCACGGCCGCAGAGCACTATATAAAAGTGACCCCCGGCTGTGGCATTATCTGTCCAGCTAGTGGAGCCCGGTGCTGGTTTTAAAAATACGGGGGACCCCTACTCTTTTTGTCCCCCGTATTTTTGGGACCAGGACCAGGCGCAGAGCCCGATGCTGGTTGCTTAAATATGGGGGAACCCCTGTCATTTTTTTTCCCATATTTCTGCAACCAGGATCGGCTCAAAGAGCCCGAGGCTGGTTATGCTTAGGAGGGGGGACCCCACGCATTTTTTTTTGGAATTTTACATTGTTTAATTTTTTTGAAAAAAAATACGAACCCCAGCACGGATCACACAGATCCAGCCGAGATTGATTGTAAAAAAAAAACGGCAGTGTTTTGCTAATCACTGCCGTAAAATTAGGTAAAAAAATACGAATGACATCGACATCGGAAGCAAAGAAAAACCCGAATACGACAGCTTAGTAAATCCATCGTAATCAATTCAAAAAGTTGCAGTTTTACACTGTCGATGTCATTCGTGATTGAACTTTGACCTTTTTACGGAAATTACGAATCTTAGTAAATAAACCCCACTGTCCTCTTTGTGTGTTTCTAAGGCTAATTGCAACGTCTCTATTTCTGCCTCTAGGGTATTCAACTCAGTTTTGTGTGTCTCTAGAATTAATCCTATAAGCTGTTTAGAGCAGTTGTGTAGAATGGAGTCCCACTTTCCTATAAAATCTAGATTTTCATTGTTCTGTGTATTGATATTTTTGATTTTAAGTCCTTTGGGAATTAAGTCATTCTCTAAATACCATTCTAACGATTTTCTATCCCACCATACGTTAGATTCCCTGGCCACTAATTTCTCTAATTTCAGAAAAATATCACAAAACTTACTGACAGTCTCATGTGTCTCTGTGGTATGTGAAAGTTGTGAGAATACTAGGTTGGCCCTAGTAGCTCTACCTGCACGATGATCTAGCATACCCATATACAGAGCTGGCCAAATAAAGAGGTATTAACGTCTAAATTGCACAATCGGGTAAATGGCGCTCATGTGTCTGGATATTCTGTGTGGGCTGCAGCCTGTAAATGAAGCACCTCCAAAAATGACTTCACATAAACAAGAATAATAAAGGGGTTTTACAGGTGCGCCTGAGAGGGATTGTGTCTGCAAAGAATAGTAAAAATGACCTCTTTTCCTGATTTAGAATACAATTGGTAGGTTACTGTGGTCAACAAATGAAAATAAGTAAGTAAGTAAATATCTTGATAATCACAAATGAGAGTAAGTAAGTGAGTAATGGTCTTGATAATAACAAGAAGGCAGTAAACAATATAATGAAAATAAAACTTGTCTTTTTATTTTTAGAATATGTTGTTATATCTATTGCTTTAAGAATGAATGAAAAAGGGGGGAGGGAGGGGGGTAACGGGGAGTTGTGGGCTAGGGAGAGATTGAACTGCTAACAATGTAGCAGTGAAAAAAATCCCTGAATGTATACAGGTGTGAATAGGAATATAGTTATTGTGGTAGTTACACTTCAGAAAAGTGGCGTCCCACCTCTGAGTGAAGTCTGAGATAATTGAAATTGTCCAGAGCTGATGATGGGGCTAAAATGTCTTTTTGGCACCGGTGGGATCCAAAAGCAAAAACAAAAGAAAATAAGGGGTACCCCTGAGTTGCCACTGGCAATAAGGGGTCAGGATAGGGCTAATGCTAGGGTAGTGAGGACTCCGGACAGACCGTACCCCTCTACGCCCTGGATCACCCCGATGTCGCGTCCTCCCGCACTTCCGGGTCTCCCCGTTCCCCCCCCCCCTTTTTTCATTCATTCTTAAAGCAATAGATATAACAACATATTCTAAAAATAAAAAGACAAGTTTTATTTTCATTATATTGTTTACTGCCTTCTTGTTATTATCAAGACCATTACTCACTTACTTACTCTCATTTGTGATTATCAAGATATTTACTTACTTACTTATTTTCATTTGTTGACCACAGTAACCTACCAATTGTATTCTAAATCAGGAAAAGAGGTCATTTTTACTATTCTTTGCAGACACAATCCCTCTCAGGCGCACCTGTAAAACCCCTTTATTATTCTTGTTTATGTGAAGTCATTTTTGGAGGTGCTTCATTTACAGGCTGCAGCCCACACAGAATATCCAGACACACGAGCGCCATTTACCCGATTGTGCAAGTCTCCTGACTTGACCACAGCCCTTGGAAACTTTTTCCCTGAGTGACTGCCCCCCACCCTCGGAGGCTTGCATCCGTGGTCACCAGGACCCAGTCCTGAATGCCGAACCTGCGGCCCTCGAGAAGGTGAGTACTCTGCAGCCACCACAGGAGACACACCCTGGCCCCGGGGGATAGGGTGATTAACCGATGCATCTAAAGATGTGATCCGGACCACTTTGTCCAGTAAGTCCCATTAGAAGGTCCTCTCATGGAACCTGCCGAAAGGAATGGCCTCGTATGATGCCACCATCCTTCCCAGGACTCGAGTGCAGTGATGCACTGACACCTGTTTTGGTTTTAATAGATTCCTGACCAGTGTCACAAGCTCCTGAGCTCTCTCTATCGGGAGATAAACCCTTTTCTGGTCTGTGTCTAGGATCATGCCTAGGAGAGGCAGATGAGCTGTAGGAACCAACTGCGACTTTGGAATATATAGAATCCAGCCGTGTTGCCGTTACACTTCCAGAGAAAGTGATACGCTGTTCAGCCACTGCTCTCTTGATCTCGCTTTTATGAGGAGATCGTCCAAGTACATGATAATAGTAACACCTTGCTTCCGCAGGAGCACCAACATTTCCTCTGAAATTGGTAATGACAATCCTGTACCGCAATTCTGAGGTACGCCTGATGAGGTGGATAAATGGGGACATGAAGGTATGCCTCCTTTATGTCCCGAGTCACTACAAAATCTCCCCCTTTCAGGTTTGTAACGACCGCTCTTAGCGATTCCATCTTGAACTTGAACCTTTTCAGGTATATGTTCAGGGATTTTAAATTCAATATGAGTCTGACCGAACCGTCTGGTTTCGGGACTACCACATGGTCGAATAATAATCCCCTCCGAAGGAGGGGAACCTTGACCACCACCTGTTGAAGATACAATTTGTGAATTGCAGTTAACCCTGTTTCCCTCTCGTGGGGGGAAGCCGGCAGGGCCGTCAGTGAGGAGGCCTCTTCTCAAAGTCCAGCTTGTATCCCTGAGACACAATATCTATTGCCCAGGGATCTAACAGGGAGTGAACCCACTTGTTGCAGAACTTACGAAAGCGTGCCCCCACCGGGCCTAGCTCCGTCTGTGGAGCCCCAGCGACATGCGGTGGATTTTCATAGAGGCCGGGGAGGACTTCTGTTCCTGGGAACTAGCTGTGTTGTGCAGCTTCTTTCCTCTGGCCCCGCCTCTGGCAAGAAAGGACGCATCTCAGACTTTCTTGTTTCTTTGTTCGAAAAGCTGCATTTGATAATGACGTGCTTTCCTAGGCTGTGCAGGAATATAAGGCAAAATATCAGAATTACCAGCTATAGCCGTGGAGACCAGGTCCGAGAACCCTTCTCCACACAATCCTCAGCCTTCCATATGCCACTTAAGTTGGCATCATCTGTCCATTGCATATTCTACAGGACACGTCAAGCAGAAATCGACATAGCTTTGACTCTAGGACCCAGTATACTCATGTCTCTTTGGGCATGTTTGATTATATATATCTCTTAAGACAGCATCTTTAATATATATACATATCTCTCTATATACATATATATATATATATATATATATATATATACATACTAGGGTCTCAATTTCTGCTGATAAGGTACCTGTCCACGCCGCCCCAGTGCTATAAACCCATGCCGACACAATAGCCGGTCTGAGTAGTGTACCAGAATGTGCACGCTATCTGCAGTATCCCTGAGAATAGCTAGGGCTACCTTCTGGGCAAACGTGACACCCTAGGGGAAGATTCCCATCACATCCTGGCCCTAGTGGGGAAAGGATACTGCCTGAGAATTCTTTGTGGGAGGCTGCAGTCTCTTGTCTGGAGATTCCCGCTCTTTTTCCTCATGAGAGGAGGGAAATTTACCTCAGCTTTCTTCCCCTTAAACATGTGTACCCTTGTGTCTGGGACAAATGAGTCATCAGTGATATGCAAATCATCTTTTATTACAATAATCATATATTGAATACTTTTCTGCCATTTTGGCTGTAACTTTGCATTATCGTAGTCGACACTGGAGTCAAACTCCGTGTCGATATCAGTGTTTATTATCTTGGATAGTGAGCATTGTGAGACTCTGAAGGTCTCTGCGACATAGGGACAGACATGGGTAGATTTCCTGTCTGTTCTCTAATCTTTTGTGCAATAAATTCACCTTAGAACTTACACATATCCAAACAGGTGTCTGCGTTGTCGACGGAGACACCCTCTCACACACATATTAGCTCCATCTCCTCCTTAGGTAGGCCTTTTCTCAGACATGTCAACACATAAGTACCGACTCACCACACACACACAGGGGATGCTCTATTTGAAGACAGTTCCCCCACAAGGCCTTTTGGAGAGACAGAGAGAGAGTATGCCAGCACACACCCCAGCGCTATATGACCCAGGAATCACACAGTAACTTAGTGTTAACCCAGTAGCTGCTGTATATATTGTTTTTACACCAAATTTATGTGCCCCCCCTCTCTTTTTCACCCTCTCTATCGTGCTTCTGCAGGGGAGAGCCTGGGGAGCTTCCTCTCAGCTGAGCTGTGGAGAGAAAATGGCGCTGGTGAGTGCTGAGGAAGAAGGTCCCGCCCCCTCAGCGGCGGGCTTCTGTACCGCGATTTTGTGTAAAATTAATGGCGGGGGCTCATGCATATTACAGTGCCCAGCTGTATATATGCTGCTTTTTGCCAGGAGGTAATAAATTGCTGCCCAGGGCGCCCCCCTGCGCCCTGCACCCTACAGTGACCGGAGTGTGTGGGTTAGTGTGGGCGCAATGGCGCACAGCTGCAGTGCTGTGCGCTACCTCATATGAAGACAGGAGTCTTCTGCCGCTGATTTTGACGTCTTCTTGCTTCAACCCGCCGGCTTCTGTCTTCTGGCTCTGCGAGGGGGACGGCGGCGCAGCTCCGGGAACGGACGACCAAGGTTAGGTTCCTGTGTTCGATCCCTCTGGAGCTAATGGTGTCCAGTAGCCTAAGAAGCGCAACCTAGCCGCAGTTAGTAGGTTTGCTTCTCTCCCCTCAGTCCCACGTAGCAGAGAGTCTGTTGCCAGCAGAAGCTCTCTGAAAATAAAACACCTAACTAAAATACTTTCTTATTAGCAAGCTCAGAAGAGCTCACTAAAATGCACCCAGCTCTGTCCGGGCACTGATTCTAACTGAGGTCTGGAGGAGGGGCATAGAGGGAGGAGCCAGTGCGCACCAGTAGTACTAAATCTTTCTTAGAGTGCCCAGTCTCCTGCGGAGCCCGTCTATTCCCCATGGTCCTTACGGAGTCCCCAGCATCCACTAGGACGTTAGAGAAATCAACCTGGTTTTTCCATGTAAATGGTTTATCACATTCCAGAACCACTCACTCAGCCTTCATAAGCTTTCCTATCCAATTATATCCCCCTGTACAGTCCGCACATATCCTCCATATATTTTCTCTTTCTTCACTTTCCCTTCCTTCTGACCATGGTTCATCATTGCTGTGATGTGATATCATGCAACCCACCTAGAATCTTTGCAATCTGGTGGACAAATATGCAATAGATAGTGCCTATTCTTGTGCATCAATGCCCATTTCCCTATAGATTGTAAGCTTGCGAGCAGGGCCTTCCTACCTCTATGACTGTTTGTTGTTACCCAGTTTTGTTTTATCATTGTGTCCAATTGTAAACCTCAACGGAATTTGCTGCGCTATATAAGAGACTGTTAATGAATAAATAAATAATAAATGATTGCCACTTTAAAAAAACAGGAGAACTCTCCCAAAATCTCCCACTTTCTGATTCTCATATCCTATTACATTTTCCCCATTGAGTAAGAATCCAATGCAGTATGGATAGTTTAGTCTGTGGAATGGTACAACAATGCCATCCAGTGCTCAAATGATGACTTGAAAATAGAAAATGATTTTATATTTTACATTCATCACAACTATGGATTCAAGTCCTGAAATGATTTACTAATACCATGATTTCAGGATTACTGGGCAAAAATGCCAGGATTAATTTTGGGATTGGAATTAAGAAAATAAAAAATCAGTGAAAAATGGCAAAACAGTTAAAATCTGTAAACTAGAAATTGGTAGTTTACCAGACTGATATGCAAGCTGCAATATTCTATAAAAAATTTAGCCATTTTGTTTTTTTCATTTTCTGTAAGTATAACCTAAGAAAAAGCAGGTAGTCCAGGGTGTCATCGTTAATATGTTTTCAGATTTTATTCCCTATAAACCCAGCTGCAGAAACAGCATGTTCAGGCTCTATGCTAAATACTGTTAAACCAATGTACAGATCTTCAGATGTTATGTCACCTGCTGATTCAGCTGTGCCTGTGTTAGACTCATCAACATCATTATTTACTGTATATAAGGTAATGTTACATAATGATCATCATCATCGTTGATGTTGTCAATACAACACGGAGGATGTCCACGGAGGATGGATCAGCAATTTTTGGGCATTAAATACTGCAAGGTGAAGTACACTTGATGACACAACTGGTGAAGTACATTGGATGACACAACTAGTGTTCAACAGCTTCAAATTTTCCAACTTGTACCATTACAAGTGGACCATCCATCTGTGACTATAACGACAATATCATTTTCAAGCATATTATTAAACTCAAACGTATTTTTCAAATTTCAAGACATTTTTTCTATAATCATCGGTATGTGAACTCTGACCAGACCCAAACTCCAGAATTTGTTTTGGCCATGTAAAATTATATTCATAGATCTTTTAGTAGCAGTAGAGGTCCATTCATCAAATGTAGCAATCCATCTCCCATCACCACCACCACCACCATTTTCAAATTACTTGACATACGATTTGATTTTTAGGGCATAATTCATTTTATTAAAACATTTAAGTGTCGTGATCCAGAGAAGATACCTGGACTAAGTGATGCTGAAGTCTGGGTATGAGACGGATACAGTGGATTGGCTTGACACGTGGAACAACTGTAATGATTCAGGGTTGGTGTAGTGGCTTGACACATGGTTAATCTTCTGGACAATAACCCTAGTCACCTCGCAGTAAGACCCATAGAGTACACCAGCAGGTCTTTGTTCCTATGAGAGCCACTTTTCCCTTAAGACTGTATGCACCTACCAGTACTGGGGTGCCCACCAGGTCTTATGCCACTGGCGACAGTATGGGCATACTACCGAAGTGACCAGAGTTATCTGTCGGTGGGAATGGGAGAGAGTACTGGGTGATATACTGTGGCTGTGTATGTAGGAAAATGGAGCAGAGAAAGGCTTGCAAAGAGGAGTAGACTGTAGTGAGAGTCAGGTGCAATGAATGATAATAAGCAATTGTAATAAGGTTTGTAATACTGATGGCAAAACAACAATAGCGCAAATATGAGCAAAGTATTTGAATCTGTGTGGAAGGTTCACACAAAACCTGAATTCTAGGCGAGCAGGATCCGATCAGGAGAAAAGATCAAGACTAGGTAACTGATTTCAGGAGCAGACAGGTTCTCACATGTAGCAGGAACTATAACCACCACAGGAGAGTAAACAGGAAGGGATTATAAAGGGGGGCTGCACCAATCAGCCTCCAGTAGTGCAATAATTAATCAAAAGGATGTGCAGGTGCCCTTCTGCTCGTCTACTAATCATTGCCCAGCAACCAGGAACGCTGCCTGTGCCCAGAATCACGATTGCTAGGTGCCTTAAGGCTACATAATGCGCCAGGCGTCAGCCTGTTGCTAGGCGCCGGGCAGGGACCAGAGTACAGCGCGACTGATGTCAGCCTGTTGCTAGGCACTGGGCGAAGGCCAGCGGGAGGTGCGGTGTCCTGGCTCCCATGCAACGGCCGGGACGCGCTTCCCTCCACGCTGCTGCTGACATTAAGTCAAAAAAGCCTATTTGGGTGCAGCTCAAAAGCCAGCCCCTGTATAGATATTACTTTCTGTACCTGAGAGGTGAGTGTATTAAACTGCAATTTAATGGTGTGTTGGGCATGCGTGGCACTTGAAGAGAATTGGGATCCTTTGATGATGGCAGCAAACTTAAATGTTTTCATCAAAATATGAACAAACCTCCATGTCTTTATTTGCAATGTCCAAAAATGAACTAAAATTCTAAATAAAACATAACCCAGGAGACTCTGAAACTGTTATCAATACTCTTAACGGGTTGGGTATGATATGCCAGCAGACAGGATCCTGGCTATCACAATCCTGATAGCGGAATCCCATAAGTCAGAATGCCAACAGATCCCGGTATTTCCTTTTCAACAGTTTTACCTTCATTTGCATTTCATCCTCTCCTCCAAAATCAAGAAGATGGGTTTGTACACCAACTCCAGGACTTCAGGATTTCTCAAGGTAAATTTAATTTCTCTGTAATGGAAAGAGTTGCTGGAAAATGGAACTTTCCAAAGGAAGAAGCAGAAGACATTCATGCTCATAGGTTACTCAAGAAATATCCTTGAAAAGTCTTTTTTGGGTGTTTGGTGCCCATCCTGTCATGTGCCAAACCCAAATATCTAACATTTTCCATTGTCCTGTGCAGTTTTTGGTTTCTTTGTGGTAGGGAGCTGCAAGATCTTACCTCAAGTTGGCACATTCTCTGCCTTAGCAGTAGGCATACAGCAACAATAACATTTTATTACTGCATTCAAATGACCACTTGTGTCCAAAGCTTTGCACCACTGGTCTTCCTGGCACACTATTTAAACCTGGCTTGTGCCAGAATGTCAGTCTTAGTTGCTGTGCTACTTGAACGTCTGTTTGGATCTTGCTATCAGCCTGGAATCCTGTTTTCCATCATTCAGCCCCTTATGCCTAATATAATTGTTATCTGTATCCATCTCCATTCATGCCTGATATCCTTCTATTTATCTTCTACTCATTAAGTCTGGAGTGCTTCATATTCCAATTATGTCTTGTGCGTCAATTCTTCTCAACCTTCTTCAGCTAGATCCTTTCTGCCAGTGAAGTCTGATATTCACACCTCTAGCATGACCTGAATGGCATTAAGAGCATTCATTGCATGCATACATTATTCTCTAATAGCCTTCCAAAAACTCAAGTGTAACTCGATAGTTCTTTTGCTTTGTTCAATAAGGTTGAGTCAGGCTACTTAGTAATCATACTACTATATCAGATAATTAGTGAATGATTATGCAGATATAAGTTACAAGCCTTGTGATATGGGCATATACTTATACACATCCTATTTTGTTCAATGCAGTCTATGTGTATCTCAAAAAAAAAATTATTACAATGATGAATGATTTACTTATTCTCACGGGATCAGTACTAAATGCCACCGGCCAGAATCCCGGCGGTCGAAATACCGACGCCGGAATCCCGACCACACAATCCCGACAGGGGTGGCGAGCAGAACGCAGCCCCTTGCGGGCTCGCTTCGCTCGCCACGCTGTCGTGGACACCCACGGAGGGAGAATATGTCGGGATTGTGGCGGTCGGGATTGTGGCGATCGGGATTCCGGCGTCGGTATTTCGACCGCCGGGATTCCGACCGGCGGCATCTTGACCGCTTTCCATTCTCACTACACATTGGATTTATAGTAAACAAGCTGACTTCAGGGACCAAGTGGAGATTATAGACAATATGTATTGTTACAGTGTCATAGGTCATAAGTCATGACCAGTGTCTGAGGGTACACAGTTAAAGGGGAGTACACACAGAGAAATCAGTCCTTAAATTCTAAGCAATCTGACTAGATTTCTTAGAAGCTAAGCACTGATCTCTCCGTGTGTACCCCCCACAGGGATAGCGATGCACAGCCCCATGCATCGCTTTTGCCGGTGCTAGATTGGCCTGCATGCAGGCTCAATCCAGCACATCGCTCATTTCACTCTTGTGGGTGACCTCAATTAACCTTGTGGTTAGCCGCAGACCGCAATTTTCCCACCATAGACTATAATGGAGGACCACGATCCTCCATTATAGACGGAGCGCTCCGCCTGATTGACAGGCCAGGAGCGCACAGCCAATCAGGAGAGCGCTATGACGTGGCATTCCTCTAGTGACAGCAGTCACGGGGGGTCCCGGCATTTGGGGAAAGGGGATCCATGTATAAACATGGATCCCCTTTAGTTTGTTGGTTCGGTATTTTCAGTTTATTACTTTTTTAACCCATGGATGCCTACAGGGACTGAAGAGGACCGATCTACACAGGATAATAGGTGAATAATTTGGATCTTTTATTACAGGTACCCCAATGCATTCTACTAGACAAGAGGACCGATGGGCGCCGTGGGACACTAGGTAAGTATGTGTGAGTGTGTAAGTGTGCATATATGTGTAAATAAGCTTTCACGGTGTGTGTGTGTGTGTGTGTGTGTGTGTGTGTGTGTGTGTGTGTGTGTGTGTGTGTGTTGCTTTTTTTGGGGTTATTTATTCTGTTGTGGAACTACAGGTACCAGCAGGACCGATATTTGTCCGCATGTTGGTACTTGTGGTTCTCCAAGTACCAGCATGTGGGGAGGCTTGCTGGGACTTGTAGTTACACAGCAAAATAATAAATTCTATTTTTTACACATTTAAAGGCTATCAGCCCTCCATCCACCACCCAGGGATGGGTGGGACAGCCTCGGGCTTCACCTCTGACCCATGGGTGCCTGGAGGGGGGGACCCATTGATTTAAGGGGTCCCCAGTCTCCAGAGAACCCCGGACAGGGGTGACTAGTTGGGGGGGCAATGCCACGGCCGCAGGGACCAATATAAAAGTGTCCCTCTGGCTAGTAGAGCCCGGTGCTGGTTTTAAAAATACGGGGGACCCCTACATCTTTTGTCCCCTGTATTTTTGGAACCAGGACCGGTCCAAGAGCCCGGTGCTGGTAGTATAAACACTGGGGAAACCTACAGATTTTTTTGCCCGGTATTTTAATAACCAGGACCGGCTCAAAGAGCACGGGGCTGGTTATGCATAGGAAGGGGGACTTCACCCATTTTTTTTTTCTTTTTAACTCTTTCAGACACTTTTCCACAGAGAAGCATGCACGGATCTCACTGATCCGTGCATGACTATCAAAACACGCCAGCCAAAAGCAGTTCTATTTGAAAGTTATATTTTTGTACGAATTCTATGCTTTCCTAGCAGTGTTTGGCTATTATCAACAGTGATTGAGAATACAAATTCTTAGTAAATTCCCATTTTGTTTAAAAAAACAGCCGCATTTGACCGATGGTCTATTGATTCGCATTTGTGTGGTCAGCAGTGTATCTCAATACGAATAGCCCCAACACTGACAAGATTTGAGTTTAGTACATTCCTGAGATGACACTTAGAAAAAAAAAGCAAACTCGAATGGAATCGGGACCTTAGTAAACTTCCACCTGTGCGTGACATGTTTTAGGAACTGAACCTTGATGATGTACTATGCATTTCTTGACAGCCTGTCAAAATAACCCTTTCTCCTTCTGAAGTCCCATTACAATTCTGAAATATACAGAATAGTATTCTGTATATTTTTTATATCTGAAAAGTTGTGTACTTGCTTATAATTTCCATTTGATCCCCATGAATTGTGCCATTTTACTATATGTTCCATCCACTATGCATGGTGCTACAGAATCCTTGTGGTATCTTTTAAATACAAGATAATAATACTGTATTTTTTCTTCAAACTGCCCCTGCTATATATGTAATAGGGTTGCACTGCAATCCATCTTAAATAGGAGAGGCTACAGTAGCACTGGAAATATCCATCAAAGGCTATTTTAGGAGCCTTTCTAAATTGGGTTTATAATATATCTACACACACCCCTTTGTCTAGAAGATATGCACCTCAGATCTGTACAAACGAAAGTCTCTACACTGGTATTTTAATAACCCAAATTAATTTCCTGTGTTTAATAAAGGTCATAACAGTTTTGTATAATATATAGATTTTTGTGTAATTATCATAACCTGGGGTGCTCTCCAAATAATTGCATATACTGTATACTACAGTATGTAACAAGGCAAAATAATTTTCTTAGCTGGGGCACTCCAAACACAATGGAAAGAATGGAATTATTACTAATCCTTTAAATTATTGGTGAAGAATGACAGGAACTTTTTTGTTTCCAATCCAGGGGAAAGTGAACAGGGTGAGTTTTGTTTTTACTGTAGTAAAAATATGTGCTCCATTCTTTACAAATAAAAACAAAAGAAGGAAAATGCAAAATGTATATGGATAATCGATTTTAAAATCCAATGTCACTAGGGCCTAATTCAGACGTGATTGCAGCAGCAAAATCTTTCTCTAATGGGCAAAACCATGCAGGTGGGGCAGATATAACGTGCAGAGAGAGTTAGATTTGGGTGGGTTATTTTGTTTCTGTGCAGGGCAAATACTGGCTGCTTTATTTTTACCCTGCAATTTAGATTTCAGTTTGCACACCCCACCCAAATCTAACTCTCTCTGCACATGTTATATCTGCCCCCCTGCACTGCACATGGGTCCTCATTCCGAGTTGTTCGCTCGCTATCTGCTTTTAGCAGCATTGCAAACGCTAGGCCACCGCCCTCTGGGAGTGTATCTTAGCTTAGCAGAAGTGCGAACGAAAGATTAGCAGTTCTGCTATTAAATATTTCCCTGCAGTTTCTGAGTAGCTCGAGACCTACTCCTAGATTGCGATCACTGCAGACTGTTTATTTCCTGGTTTGACGTCACAAACACGCCCTTCGTTCAGCCAGCCACTCCCCCGTTTCTCCAGCCACTCCCGCGTTTTTCCCTGACACGCCTGCATTTTTTAGCACACTCCCGGAAAACGCTCAGTTACCACCCAGAAACGCCCCTTTCCTGTCAATCATTCACTGATCAGCAGTGCGACTGAAAAGCGCAGCACGAACACCAGCAAATCTACTAAGTTTTGTGCAAAATAACTTAGTGCATGCGCTCTGCGTACCATGCGCATGCGCATTTAGCAACAAATCGCAGCATAGCGAAAATCGGCAACGAGTGATCAACTCGAAATGACCACTATGGTTTTGCCCTTTAGAGAACAATTTTGCTGCTGCAATTAGATCTGAATTAGGCCCTAAGTGAGTCTATATTCTACCTATGAAATATCTTTCTAACCTCCATATTGTAGCTAGAGCTCTGCGAGCAAGGGTTGGCTGGAAACTTTTAGTGTGGGGGCAAGTGAAGACAAGTGGCAAAGGCTTTATTTTTTTTGCAGGAGCCATTTATCGTTACTCTAATGGGGATGTGGTTTAAACGTTTATTGAAATATATGAAAAATCAATATGTCTAAGAACTATATTCAAATACATCACCTCCCAGCCCTGTCTGACAAACAGACTATTCGGTGACTGATATAAAATATAGCAAGCAATATACAATAAGCACCTCACAGCATCTTCCCCATGCCCTTCATTGTCCATATCTCCCCGCACCCCTTCCCCCATCAATGACCACCTGACAGCACGATCTAACAAGTGGTGGCCCAGGTGCAATTATATGCATTTCCCCCCCCCACCCGCAACACACACAAAAGATATATGTATATATACAGTGCTGTGCAAAAAATTTAGGCAGGTGTGGGTAAGATGCTTCAAGAATGCGTTCAAAAAAAGAAGTGTTAGTAGTTTATTTTTATCAATTAACAACATGCACAATAAATGAACAGAAGATAAATCTAATTCAAATCAATATTTCATATGACCACCCTTTGCCTTCAAAACAGCATCCATTCTTCCAGGTACATTTGCAGTTTTTGAAGGAACTCAGCAGAGAGGTTGTTCCAAACATCTTGGAGAACTAACCATAGAACATTCAATACCATCAGTGAAGCATCTGATTGGCTCCAAAGTTATTCTGCAGCAGGACAACAACACCGGACAATGTCATTAAAAACTATTTTTTAGTGTGAAGAAGAACAAGGAGTTCTGGAAGTGATGAGATAGCCCCACAGAGCCATGATCTCAACATCATCAAGTCTGCCGGGATTACAAGAGGAGGCAGAAGGATTTGAGTAAGTCTACATACACACAAGATCTGTGGTTAGTACTCCAAGATTCTACCTTGTAATTATGTTATTACTGCTTAAATAATAGCACTAATTTTCCAAGTGTGTAAAATAGAAACACAAATTATTTATGTATAAAATAAATTAGCCAGGTGCTATACTCTTTTTAGAGTTTGTAAATTTAGATGAAAATTGGAACAACTCAGAGGAAATCACAGCTTTTTCTATGGTATCCCTCTACAAGAATACCACACAGCTAAATGAATATGACAAAGCTGTGAAAAAAACTTATAGCATTGATAAAGGTCTTCCACAGATTTTTAAAACGCGACCTAAGTAATTTGCATGTTTTTAAGTAAAAAATAGTTATTTTATTCATGTTTTTTTTTTTTTTTAAATAGGCAAACTTGTTTTAAGGGATTCTCATTTATGGAACTACCCATGTTAATAAATACCATGTTGCATACGTAATGGCGAATTCAATTAGGTGCAGGTTTGCAAAAGGCGTTAAACTCGTCTTCTATCTTGGTGTTTAAGTTGCCTTCTTTCATTGTCTAAAAAACACAAGAAAAAAAATATTTTTTTCAACATAACCAATTGTTTTTTTCCATTAAAAAAAAAACAAATATGCATACTGTCTTAGCTGACTACAGCCCTGCCTTCATTTTCTTCTAAGTACTACATTTGGCAACACATTCCACACAAAATGACACATGAACATGCAATCCTATAAGAATACACAAGCAATCCAGAAAACAACATAAAAAATGGCAGCTCCAAATATATTTATAACACAGTACATACAAATAACATAATATATGAAAGTATGCTGAAAAAGGCACTTATGCTGGCGATTAGACACCAACAATCGCGCTAACAACTCTGACTGTCTCCTCCTCAAATCTGACCAGTTCTAAATGTGCCAAACTGCGGGGGCTTTTCAGGTGTGCAGCTAGTTTGGCTGCATTTGGGACATAGGGCATATGATGCCCCAACTGCCGGTCCATCACTGTGGTTAGGATCCGCAGCTCCCACATTGTGAATGCTGTGGCTCTCATGATGGCAATCGGTCTTTCAATTTTACAGCAATATTTATTGGAATTGTTGTGTTGTGATTGAGAGCCTTCAGTAAAATGGCTGACAGTATAACTATCCAGCATTAATTATTTATTAAACTACTTCCTCTATATTTCTACTTTACTCAAGTAGTTTTATACAAACCTTAACACAACACAACAATGGCAAGTATGGCAAAGTGATGGGAATGCGCCTGAGTGGCCTTTAAATAGTGTGTAGCCACCAGAGCATTGTGTGTAGGCATGGCGGAACACACAGACTCAGAAGACTTTCTGGGTAAGTTGTTGGTGAATCAGGGGATTGACATTGCAACTCTACAGGAAATGGAAGATGTAGTTGCAGCTAATTTAACATTTGCTGTTGGATAGAGTCTCCAATCTTTTTTTGAAGAGGTTGGGGTCCCAAGTTGTCTCCAAAAGCCTGCTGCAGATAATGCACCTCAAGCACATACTTACAATGATGATCAACAGTCAGAAGACACATTTCATTCAACAGAAGATGACCCTCCTGTTACATGACTGTCACACAGTACAAGCAAATAAAATGCCATCCTAATAAAAGAGGAAATGGTAAGATTTCACTGTGTGTCACAGATCAGGAGTAAAGAAGAAGGTCAAGATCTTGCAAAAAATTACCCAAAAATTGGCATCCATGCCAAGACCAACTAAATATTTCCAAAAAAGGAAATTGTTTGGACAAACAAATGCACCTTATTAACAAACATGCTAATGTTGATTTGCTTTGTATTTTTTTATTTAAAAAAATATTTTTGTTTAAAAAAGCAATCAATCTGATTATGTATACTTGGGATAGACTAACTGACTGAGTGCAAAATTAAGGAGGCGGACAGAGCTTGCAATAGCCAGTGGTGGTGGATGGTTTATCTCTCAATACCTGTTGATCACCTTAGACAAACTTTTAATGGGGTCACTAGGAGGGCTGGCACTCATTATACCGGCTATCCCGGCGCTCAGCATACCGGCGCCGAGATCCCAACCGCTGGTATACCGACAACTTTTCTCCCTCTTGGGGTGTCCATGACACCCCTGGAGGGAGAATAAATAGCGTGGCACGCACCACCGTGCCCACAGCGTGGCAAGTGCAGTAAGCCCGCAAGGGGCTCTTTTGCGCTCACCCCGCTGGCAGCATTCCGGCTGTCAGGATCCCGGCTCCGGGATACCGTCAGCCGACAATTCATAGTACACCCCACTAGAAGAGAGGTTGTTGGTGGGTGTTCACCAATTTGAAGTGGGGGAACCAGTCAGATTGGATAATCCCCCAATGCAATTGGCTGCACCTACCATCTTGAACCAGGTAATCAGAATATAAAGACAATATAAGTATCAAAGGCCCTTACTATTGTGAATAAATACATAAGACATAAAAATGGAATCATAAAAAATACATTGCCCCCCCCTTTCACTTCTACATGGTTTGATTAACAAACGTATGTGTTTTTTTTTTCTTCATTGCTTCTACAGTTGATTTTGTTCCAAATACCAAAAATGTTAACATTTACAAAGGTATATGTGCCTTTTCTCACATCAAAACAACCTGGTTAGTTAAAGAGATGCGCTGAATTTAAAAACAGGGAGCGAATTCCCGGTGCTATTCAATCCGCACTGAATTGAATTGAGCCCATAAAAAGGTATATTTTTTATTTTGATATGTAATATTAATTTATTTTCATTTTCTCCATTTAGACAACAATCTGACTAATCCAGGGACTCAACAGAAGGGCTTGAGCAATGAATGCCAACCAGGATCTCAGGCCCCCTCTACTGCCACCTGGAAGAAAACATCTCAGCTATCAGGGTGGCAGTGGGAGGCACCAACAGATGCCTATATCAACTAACAGAGTTCCTGGAGAGGAAATATGTAGTCTAGATGCTCAAGACCTCTCTCCCAAACCGAAGACTGGGGGTACATATTGAGACTCTATCAAGTAGACCCTCCACCACTAACCAACCAACCATCCCCATGCCCACCTAATCCCACCTCTGACCAGGGCATGTGAGAATGGGCCAGCAATCTTGCAAAAAATTACCCAAAAATTGGCATCCATGCCAAGACCAACTAAATATTTCCAAAAAAGGAAATTGTTTGGACAAACAAATGCACCTTATTAACAAACATGCTAATGTTGATTTGCTTTGTATTTTTTTATTTAAAAAAATATTTTTGTTTAAAAAAGCAATCAATCTGATTATATATACTTGGGATAGACTAACTGACTGAGTGCAAAATTAAGGAGGCGGACAGAGCTTGCAATAGCCAGTGGTGGTGGATGGTTTATCTCTCAATACCTGTTGATCACCTTAGACAAACTTTTAATGGGGTCACTAGGAGGGCTGGCACTCATTATACCGGCTATCCCGGCGCTCAGCATACCGGCGCCGAGATCCCAACCGCTGGTATACCGACAACTTTTCTCCCTCTTGGGGTGTCCATGACACCCCTGGAGGGAGAATAAATAGCGTGGCACGCACCACCGTGCCCACAGCGTGGCAAGTGCAGTAAGCCCGCAAGGGGCTCTTTTGCGCTCACCCCGCTGGCAGCATTCCGGCTGTCAGGATCCCGGCTCCGGGATACCGACAGCCGACAATTCATAGTACACCCCACTAGAAGAGAGGTTGTTGGTGGGTGTTCACCAATTTGAAGTGGGGGAACCAGTCAGATTGGATAATCCCCCAATGCAATTGGCTGCACCTACCATCTTGAACCAGGTAATCAGAATATAAAGACAATATAAGTATCAAAGGCCCTTACTATTGTGAATAAATACATAAGACATAAAAATGGAATCATAAAAAATACATTGCCCCCCCTTTCACTTCTACATGGTTTGATTAACAAACGTATGTGTTTTTTTTTTCTTCATTGCTTCTACAGTTGATTTTGTTCCAAATACCAAAAATGTTAACATTTACAAAGGTATATGTGCCTTTTCTCACATCAAAACAACCTGGTTAGTTAAAGAGATGCGCTGAATTTAAAAACAGGGAGCGAATTCCCGGTGCTATTCAATCCGCACTGAATTGAATTGAGCCCATAAAAAGGTATATTTTTTATTTTGATATGTAATATTAATTTATTTTCATTTTCTCCATTTAGACAACAATCTGACTAATCCAGGGACTCAACAGAAGGGCTTGAGCAATGAATGCCAACCAGGATCTCAGGCCCCCTCTACTGCCACCTGGAAGAAAACATCTCAGCTATCAGGGTGGCAGTGGGAGGCACCAACAGATGCCTATATCAACTAACAGAGTTCCTGGAGAGGAAATATGTAGTCTAGATGCTCAAGACCTCTCTCCCAAACCGAAGACTGGGGGTACATATTGAGACTCTATCAAGTAGACCCTCCACCACTAACCAACCAACCATCCCCATGCCCACCTAATCCCACCTCTGACCAGGGCATGTGAGAATGGGCCAGCAAGCCTGCCTACCCCCTCTGGGGGTAAAGCATGGGCGCCACTATGAACCTTTGCCTGATCTTGACCTTCTTCTCTTTACTCCTGATCTTGAATCCATGAATCTTGCCATTGCCTCTTTATTCTGGATGGCATATTTTCTCTTTGTGATGTGTGGCCCTAGTCCAGGCTTTCCCAACCACGGTCCTCAAGGCACACTAACAGTGCATGTTTTAGTGATATCCAGGATTCAGCACAGGTAATTAATTAGTAGCTCAGTTATTTTGATTTAACCATCTGTGCTGCAGCCTGGATATCACTAAAACCTGCACTGTTGGTGTGCCTTGAGGACCGTGGTTGGGAAAGCCTGCCCTAGTCTATCAGAAATGTCATCTTCTGTTGAATCATGACAGGTGTTTTCTGGCTGTTGTCACATTGAAGTGTATGCTTGAGATATGTAAGTGTATGCTTGAGATATGTAAGTGTAAGCTTGAGATATGTAAGTGTATGCTTGAGATATGTAAGTGTATGCTTGAGATTGTTTTATCTGCCGCAGAAGCAGCTGCAGCTATACCCTTTATTTTCTCTAGATTTGTAAACCACACCCTCTGCTTTACCAACTCATCTAAAAAGTCTGTCTTGTGCAAATTGAAAATATTTTTTAAGCCATTTTACACCATGTAATGTGTTGATGTTTGACATTAGGATAAGTTATGGGACATGTATATGTTAGCAAACAGGGAGGGCACAGCTACGATCATCTTCCCAGATATGCGGGGGGACACACAGCACAGGGCAAGTCCGCCCCGCATGTCAGTCAGCCCCCCCCCCCCCCCCCAGCACAAGTACAAAAGCATCGCACGGCGGCGATGCTTTTGTACTTGAAGAGTAACTCCCGGCCAGCGCAGCTCCTGCGTCTGGCCGGGAGTTACTCGTCGCTGCCCTGGGTCTCAGCGGCTGCGTGTGACGTCACGCAGCCGCTGCGGCCCGCCCCCCACATGGTCCGGCCATGCCTGCGTTGGCCTGACCGCGCCCCAAAAATGGAGGCTAAATGCCGCAGTGCCGTCCCCTCCCGCCCAGTGAATGCCTCTGCCTGTCAATCAGGCAGAGGCGATCGATAGGTAACAACGGCCTTCGGCCGTCTGGCATGCGTCTGGCTTCCGACCCGATCTCTGCGCTGCGAACAACTGCAGCGTGCAATCGGGTCGAAATAACCGCCAGAATACAGTATTGTTCTTCATGACTTACAGTTGCAAGATTAAAGTTATTTACAATGTACGAATTAGGCACACATGGTACACTGTCATATAAAACCACAAGGTAATGTACATGAACAAAGTAATTGTGGGTTCAGTGTCTTTATATCACTAAATGAAATTTTAGAACATAATAGGTTAAAAATAACGACCAGAAAGCAAATTGATTACCTGTATGTATGTACAAATATTTGTGGTTTTCAAGATGTACAGATGGAGCCAAGCTAATCGTGGCTCCGTCTGAGCCTGGGCGTGCCCATCCGGGCGAGCCTATCGCAGTGTCTGGTGGCGGGCATGCTTCCGTGACGTGCACGTGCCCCATACACTAGAATGGGAGCGTCTCTCTGCACTCCCGTGGCGGGGCTAGGCACCGGATCACCTAGTCTCGTCGGGAGTGCGCGTCTGCGATGGAGCCACACTAGATGAGCGCGGCCCCATCTGTATAAAGTGAAAGAACTTGCAAAAAATTACTATTAAACATTTTATTGTTTAAACATGGTTACAAAATTCACATCTGAAAGTAAATTGCTGGTTAAGGATAGCTAATTAAGCAGATGGGTGTTCGAAATTATATTTAGTTTTCACTTTACAATTGTAGCAACAATAAATGGTGTTTAAAAAAGAAAACATTTTAACAATGAGAACCTTAAACCAGTACCTCATTGCTGCTGTGTATTTTCGCACAGCGGGCGATCATCGATAGACTGTGCATACGTATGCACCACAATGCGCACGCGCATCGGCAAACAACAACAGGCATCGCCGGACAGCGACAAGCTTGTGCAAAAATTTCAATCACACAGCCATTCGCATGCTGATTTGACAGGAAGAGGCCATTTGTGGGTGGTAACTAACCATTTTCTGGGTGTGTCAGGGATAATGCAGGCATTCCCAAGCGTTTTCAGGGAGGGTGTGTGACGTCAGCTCCGGACCTGAACAGCCTGTTCTGATTGCACTGTAGGAGTAAGTCCTGGGCTGCGCACAGACTGCACACAGTGGAAAAATCATTCAATGGTGAGTGTGGTGCGAACGGATTTGCAGCTGTCCACTGACTGAGGGATTTTCTGCAGCTCGGCGTACACATGTGATCGCACACTTGCACGGTGAATATACACTCCCCTTGGGCGGCGACTATCTGAACGCAGCATAACAAATTTAGCAGCCCAGCGATTAGGTCTGAATTACCCCCCAAGTCCATTTCAGTGCAGATTTACAATGCAATCTGTTTAAATTAATTGGAAAGGCTAATCACCTGTATTAATGGATGTGCTGTCTTTCTCCAACATCGATGATTGCAGTGAAAGTAGGCATTGTGGAACCACACAGTACAGCCTGCACAGCCCTAGAGCTTCTCAGAAAATGGCTTGCAACGGTCTGCTCTCCTCACAGACATCTGCGTCTGAAATAGCAGGTGCTAATGTATACACTCCCACATTAGAGCTGCATACGCTCACATGAATGCCCACTTTTGCAATGCTAATTCGTCCACCCCTTGGTCACTCCACGTTACGCTTCTTTTTTTGCTAGTGTTCTTTGGATTAGGTTTTTGTGTATCCTGGCATGATGCGTTCGCAGAAAAATCGCAATACATGACCCGCGCATGCGCAATGTGTCTGTTAATTTGCGATTTTGCTAAATTCCAACTGAAACTGAATAAGACCCTTTGTTCAAAAATAATAATAATAATAATAAAGGGAAAATAGCATGAAAAGTGGGGAGACCTTCCCAGATCCTAAAAAAGTGACAACTTCCTCAACATAGTCATATAGAAGACTGTCATACCGCTTTCAGATCGCAATGCCGGGTCACACCTGGGAATTGGAAACGGGTCCTTCCCGGGTAGGACCCAGCATCGGACATTACACACTGCCCTCCCGACCCGGCAATATGCCAGGTCGGGTTACCATAGCGGCAGAGGCGGCAGCAGGGGCGGATGCTGCGCTGGGAGATAAGCTCATCTTATGTAGTGAACAGGTTCTGGGTCACATCGACCCAGCAACCCGTTCACAGTGTCCCTGACCCGGTATTATACCCGGGAACAACCCTTCTTATAACCCGGGTTGAATTACCGGGTCAGGTGACACAAGATTTCTGAAGGGACACTTTCACACCGCAGAGTGACCCGTGTCGACCCGGCAATATACCAGGTCGATATCGGGTTATTTGTGCGATGTGAAAGGGGTATTAGTGGGCATAAGGAAATGATTTGTGCATTTAAAAAAAAGTGAAATAAAGTAAAAAGCTTTCAAATTTCGGTTAATTACCAAAGAATTTAATCAAAAATGCAAACAAAAGTAGAAAAAAAGGTGATTTGGGGGTAATTTGAGGCTACTTTTATTTTATTTTAATTGAAAAAATATATAAAAAAGCAATTACTTTTCACTGAAATATATACCAGTATTTTGTTGCTTTCTATGGCAATATGCTCCCCCTACTGGTGTCAAAGCTTATCTGCCAATCCCTGAAAAAGAATTGGCATTCATAAAGATGTATGGTGTAATTGGTTTGCTAGCTTTATTCAGTTTGTTTGAGTCTTATTTATTTATTTATTTATTTATTTATTTTAGTAGAGTGAAATAAATATTGCAATAAAAATAATATATTGTGTGGTTGATTTACAAAAAGTGAACAGTTACGTACAGTACCATACATTTCAAGAAACATGTTTACAAAACATAAAGAGAACAATGGAGAACTTTGTGTGCATATAATGTGAAATCCACATATCTGCGCTATACGATCTGATATTATCAGAGGTGTATCTAGACATTTTGGTGCCCCGTGCCATGAAGAGAATTGGTATCCTTCTCTCATATTTGAAATAGGGATAAAAAAAATAAAGGATGATGGCTTCATGTGGAAGTGGTGTGGCCAAAGAATAGTAGCCATTCACCCAGTAGTGTTTGTTATGCACACATATTCTAAAATTAAATTTTGAGGGGCAAACCTCTGCTGGCAGCATCCTGACTAGTCAGCACCTCTTCTGCTTAATGTTACACTGTGGGACTGGACTGTGAGAGACATCATGAGGTCTCTCCCAGTCCCTGGAGAACTGCAGGAGATGGGGAAGCGAAAGACCATAAGGGGCAGGCAGCTGCAGCTTTGCCCACTGTAATGCGTAATGGTAGCAGTGCGCCCAACAGAGACGGAGCTGGGTACACCATTACTATTATACATTGCAGCGGGCGGAACACAGCAGCTGGCAGCAGCACTCACAGATAGTCACAAAGGTGATCACGAGTGGCTGCAAAGAAAGGACAGTTGTGAGCATACCTAGTGGCTGAAGAGGTGAGTCAGTCCGGAAGACTATTGTGTGACCAGCCCAAGTGGGGATGGAAAAGCTCATTGCACTAGGAAGTCATTGGGGGCCAGAAGGCCTGTGTTTAACCCTGTATTAGACAGGGAAGACCACCAAACTCTGGGACTGAGCTACAGATGTAGCCATGTTCATCTTTGCTGCGATGCGGCATGTTGCATGGCGTGCCGGGCTGAGACTATTCGTAGTTGGCAATTGCTCCATTAGTGCTTGCTGGCCTGGTGCGCCATGCAGCATGCCACAATGCAGCAAAGATGATCATGACTACATCTGTACATGTTGCTGAGAAGAAGTGAGGCCAGAGAGTCTTGAGTGAAAGTAAAAGGCACCTTACTGTACCAGTCAGACACAGGACTGGAACTTTGTGATGCAGACTAGCTGCCCAAATATAGAGAGGGACAAAGAAGTGAGTTAGAGCCCTGAATGGAGGTTAGGTCTGTTTGTTGTTTTGTATGATTTATGCTGCCAGTAAATCATTACTTTCATTTATTTACCTGAAAAGCTGGGTTTGGATCCTGATTAAGCACCTGTACCCCCCATATCCTCACTATATATATATATATATATATATATATATATATATATACACACACACACACACACACATCTCAAAACATCTTATACAGGAGGTTATGTATTCTGATCACAGGCAGCCCCAATTTACCTTCTCTCTAAGATGTTTTGAGGTATTTGGAAAGTAATGTGCCCCCTCATATTATAGAATGTAATGAGACTCCCAATCCTCCCTGTAGTATAGACTGTAAATAGCCACTCTCCTTCCCTATAGTATAAAATGTAATGAGCCCCCCTTCCCACAGTATAGACTGTGATGTACTTCCCCTTCCCCATTATATAAAATGAATGAGGTCCCCCACCCAATAGTATGGAATGTAATAACCCACGTACCCATAGTACAGAATGTATTGTGCCCCACCCAGTAGGTACTGTAACTTACCTGGTTTCTGCTTCTCTCATGCCTAAGGAAGCTACCTCGGCTTTGTCGGAAATATGTGTGTACAGTGGGGGATTGGCAGATTAATGTACACACCAGCAGGATTTGTACTTGACCCAATCACAAGTCCAGTGGTTTAACAAGTTAGTTTGGTTTATGGATGAGTGATGATACAGTCATACTGTACTTACTGTTACTCAATGGTTGAGGAATGAACCAGAGTTTGTATCAGAGCAGGATTCTGACAGCTCACCATATGGTGACTGTCTCTTGGATGCAGGTAGTGTTGCAGGTGCTGAAGCACCTATTTGATCACATGTAAAACATAAACATTAATTGAAAAAATCCCATTAATTTGCTGACTGTGGCAGAGTGGGTCAGTCCCACATGTTGAGAAAAGGGTTAATCTCCTGCCGCTCAGGGAGAAACCATACCCTTTCCTTAATTGAGGCCACCTCGCCAACCTTGAAGAAATTGAGGCCCACCGCTCCTCCCTTCACGGTACGTAAAGAGGGTTTTCAGCCGAGAAGTCGTTTTACAGGGAAGGCATTTGCTGCTCATTTCCTGGAAGTTGGAGGTCCAGAGCTCGTGACTTCCACAACATCTCTGGCGAAAGTTTGTTCCTCATGTGGTCAAGATGGGCACCAGGAGCGGGTATGTCCGTAGATGGATTGTTTTTTTTTTCCAGTGTCTTTACAGCCTTAAAGACCTATCTTCTCCAGCCTAGGATTCAGATACATATGCAAGTCGGGAAAGACTGGCTGAGGGCTTGGTCGACTCTGGCTCTGCTACTACTCCGATACAAAGGGATCTGTTGTCCCCAGAGTTGTTGTTGCCCCATGATCTAGTTCGCATTTGTTGTGTGCATGGAGATGTTCGGGCCTTCCCTTTGGTCCCTTTGTCAATCAGAGGAAAGACTGCCAAACTACAGTATGTGTAGGGGTTTGTCCATGGTTACCGGCCTCTGTGTTAGTGGGTCAGGATTGGCCTGACTTTGGGGCCCTTGTTTTGCCAGAGGAGCAGGTGCCTGCAGAGACCCTTGGAGAGACATTTCCCTTTCCCCAGATTTGTTTCTGTCCCGAATAAAGGCTCCTAAATTTAAGAAACAAAGGAGAAGGGATCACAGAGACTGGCTTACTCGTCGTGTTTTGGTGGGACAAAAGATCTTTTCCCATAACAATAATGTGCCTGCTCATGCTAATGTGCCTATTAATCCTGATGAACCTGTCAATACTAATGTGCCTAGACATGCTGAAATCCAGTTAAGTACTATTAATAAAGAGCTCTTATTGCTTCCCCTCGTGCCTCAGCCGGATTTAAGAAAGGCTCAACAGGAAAATCCTGCTTTAAAAATGGCCTCTGAAAATGTTCTTTCAGTGGATGGTGTCATGTTGTCACATGTAACAGAGTTAGAATATCCCCATTTTGTGTTGCTTGGGGAAATTTTATATCATCTCGACAAGCACAAACGAGGGAGGTGGTGCGACAGTTGATGGTTCCATGCACTTTTAAAAAACAGGTATTGGTTTCGGCCCATGCAGTTCCCTGGGGTGGTCATTTTGGATGGTATAAGACGGTGGAGAGCATAACCTCCCAGTTCTATTGGCCGCGTGTTTATGCTGAGGTCTCTCTGTTTTGTGCCGCTTGTTCAGAGTGTCAAAATACAGCGGTAAACCAGCCGTCTCCTGCCCCACTGATCCCTCTCCCAGTTGTGGGGGTCCCTTTTGAAAAAATCGGGGCTTATTTAGTAGGTCAGATCGAACCACCTTCTAAAGGGTAAAGGGTGCTGGCTCCTGACAGCGCTGGGGATCTCGCAGGAGTAGCGAGATCCCGCACATGCACAAAGAGAGCCGGCCGGGAAGGAGATACAGCATGTCAGCTCTGAGCTGACACGCTGTGAGCTCAGAGGGACATCGCCGGAGGGAGGTGCTATCGCTCACCTGCTTCGGCAGACAAGATGTTAATACATCTTGTCGATGTCCCTTCCTGCTTTGCCTCGGTAATGAGGAGAAGCAGGAAGTGTTACAGCGGCACGAAACGTGCAGCTAGATTACATTTACCTGATAGTTCTTAATCAGCTTCAGCTTACTGATGCCACTGTGACAGGAAATGTCAGAAAGATTCTCAGGGAGATTTCAACATTGGGCTATGCAGTATCCGGTCTTTAGGTCGACATAGTCACTAGGTTGACATGGCAATGGTTGACATGAGTTTTTCACTTTTTTTCATTTTTAGAACATTTTCATACTTTGCGATCCACGAGGACTATGATTGGGAATAGTAACCTGTGGCAAATGCAGCCAGCCATGCGAGGGGACACGGTGCACTAACTGGGGTTCCCGGTCACTGTATGAAGAAAACTACACCATTTAAAACAAAACAAAACTCATGTTGACCTTTTTCCATGTCAACCTAATGACTGTGTCGGCCTATTTCAGGTGTCAACCTAGTCACTGTTGACCAATAGTGGTCGACCTAATGACTGTCGACCTAGTTACTGTCGACCCAACGATTCACACCCGGGCTATGCATCCTTTAGGGTATACTTATTTATACATTTAAGTAAATGCAGTTGGATAGCTAACTCTATATTTTCTATAAGCTCCATACTTTGATCTTGGAAGCATTCATTTTCTGAACCTAAAGGGCCCTACACACTAATAGATTTTACTAAATGATATGAACGTTCTCGTTCATTAATGAACGAGAACTCGTTCATATCGTTTAGTGTGTAGGCACCAACGATTAACAATGCGCGGCCCCGCGCTCGTTCATCGCTGGTGCCCCGTTGCTTATGCATGCAGGCCAATATGGACGAGATTGTCCATATTTGCCTGCACTGCTATGGAACCAGGTGACAGGGGGAGTGAAGAAACTTCACTCCCCCCGTCACCTCCCCGCTGCCGTTGGGTCGCCCGTCGTCCGTATTCGCCGTTGGGCAGCTCGGCAGCATATCGCCTAATGCGTAGGGGACTTAAGTCTGCAGCACTGATTTCTGGTAATTACTTAAATCCGAAATTAGCTGCACATTTCTGTAGGTGACTTATAAGCTAATTTTTAAAAGTATGCAATAGTTTCATATTGATCCTCCAGTTCTAAGACCATAAATTGTCATAAACAGAATGTATTTCTCTTTCCTGGTCAGGAGTGAAATATCGCCATGTAGCTGACTCACAGCTAAAAATGTTCCCCTTCCTTCTCCTCTTCTCTAATTTTTTTTTCTCATTATGCGAGTCTTCAGCTGTTTGACTATCATACTGTAGAAATGAATATATGCCTTGATCAGGCATTGTTTGGATAGATGTTAGGCCTTTTATTATGTTTGAAGGGAAACACTTTTGCTATGAATAGATTTGTTTATTCTGTCAATTCTGGTAAGTATATTATTCCAGAAATACCAAATGTGCAGTCAGTGTGTTTTATGATGGCTCTGGCTCCAGGATGGTGTCTGCTCCATGTTGTGGTATTTGTCATTTCTTGCAGCACCGGATAAACCTCAATAATTTAATTTCAAGCGCACCAACAGCGTTTTGTTATGATGACCAGCTAAATTCATAATGACCCTTAAAAGTGGTTTATAGAATTTTAACTACAATTTCCTATCTCCAAGTATATCCACTGAAAAAAGTAAAGAGATTTTGCAGAACACTAAAAAATGTAATCAGAGGAGACACACTAGCAGAATGTTTTCCAATGAGATTTAAACTGTGGGTAGCACAGGGATTACATCTAGCCAGTTCATTTTTTTCAGCTATACGAGCCGGGCCTACTTTCTATTTCCCAGCTATGGCCCTCATTTCGAGTTGTTCGCTCGCTAGCTGCTTTTAGCAGCATTGCACACGCTAAGCCGCCGCCCTCTGGGAGTGTATCTTAGCTTAGCAGAATTGCGAACGAAAGATTCGCAGAATTGCGAATAGAAATTTCTTAGCAGTTTCTGAGTAGCTCCAGACTTACTCAGACATTGCGATCAGTTCAGTCAGTTTCGTTCCTGGTTTGACGTCACAAACACACCCAGCGTTCGTCCAGACACTCCCCCGTTTCTTCAGACACTCCTGCGTTTTTCCCAGAAACACCAGCGTTTTTTCACACACGCCCATAAAATGGCCAGTTTCCGCCCAGAAACACCCACTTCCTGTCAATCACACTACGATCACCAGAACGATGAAAAATCCTCGTTATGCCGTGAGTAAAATAACTAACTTTTGTGTAAAATAACTAACCGCATGCGCTCTGCGAACCTTGCGCATGCGCAGTAAGCGACTAATCGCAATATAGCGAAAATCGGCAACGAGCGAACAACTCGGAATGAACACCTATATTAGTACTATTGGGCCTAATTCAGATCTGATCGCAGCAGCAAATGTGTTAGCTAATGGGCAAAACCAGGTGCCTAATTCTGAGTTGATCGCAGCAGGAAATTTGTTAGCAGTTGGGCAAAACCATGTGCACTGCAGGGGGGCAGATATAACATGTGCAGAGAGAGTTAGATTTGGGTGGGGTGTATTCAAACTGAAATCTAAATTGCAGTGTAAAAATAAAGCAGACAGTATTTACCCTGCGCAAAAACAAAATAACCCACCCAAATCTAACTCTCTCTGCAAATGTTATATCTGCCCCCCCCCCCCCAGTGCACATGGTTTTGCCCAATTGCTAACAAACTTGCTGCTACGATCAACTCAGAATTACCCCCCATGTGTACTGCAGGTGGGGCAGATATAACGTGTAGAGAGAGTTAGATTTGGGTGGGTTATTTTGTTTCTGTGCAGAGTAAATACTGGCTGCTTTATTTTTACACTGCAATTTAGATTTCAGTTTGAACTCAACCCACTCAAATCTAACTCTCTCTGCACATGTTATATCTTCCTCCCCTGCAGTGCACATGGTATTGCCCATTAGCTAACAAATTTGCTGCGATCAGGTCTGAATTAGGCCCTATTATCCAATCTTTGTTCTCTGCAGTCTTCTATATTCAATCCTTTAGCATGAAGTTTTTTCAAGATTTCGGGGGAGATGTACTAAGCCTGAAAAGTGATAAATATCACTGTGATAAAGCACCAGCCAATCGGCTCCTAACTGCCATGTCACAGGCTGTGTTTGAAAAATGACAGTTAGGAGCCGATTGGCTGGTGCTTTATCACAGTGATATTTATCACTTTTCAAGCGTAGTACATCTGGCCCTTCATCTGTGAGACCTTCAGTTTTCTGATGAGTGTAGAGAAAGTCAATGTAACATTGTTCAGTTTTACAAACACCATCAGACATAACCACAAATCAAATTATTTGACTGATTTGCTAGATGTGAGCATTGTATTGTGCAATCATATTATAGATAGAAGCAGTATTGATAATTAATTCACTAAATTATTAGTGTTTCAATCAATTCAATATTTTTTCCACCTTTACATCTTAGGCACACAATCCCCAGAATTCCATACTATCCCAGAGTCCATATGTATATATATCCAGGCATTATGAATAACTACTAATGCAGATTATGTGCAGCATTACAGCAGCTCAAAGTAAAAAGAATGCATAGCCTATTTGTTACAATTCTGTTACAGTGAGCCACTCCGTTACTCCTGGATAGTGAAAATCTAGCAGAACATATGTTGGCAACAGTATAGGAGGGAGACATAATAACCAATTTTACTATTTAGTGACAATTATAAAATCTATTTTTATTCATCTCTCCTGAATTATATAACAATATGGACGGAATATAGTAGTGCCCCTTTACCTCTGTTTTTGCCGGTGTGAACCAGGGGATCACGACAAAACACACATTATAGGTGATAACTCATATATCACTACGCAAAACCTACATTTATATTGAGTGGTGATAATTCACACACCACTACACAATACCAATATTGATATTTGGATCTAGCATTGAACATTAATAGGAGCAATATCAGGTGTCCCAGCGCCAGATTTTAATATTTCACCTCTTACTATCTTCTTAAAATATTTCGCTTTTCTTGATAGGTGGGGAGTTCATTTTATCTGAAATATCATAATAAAAGTTATGTTTTAATTGATTCATAGACAACTATTCGTTGACTGTGTGCACCATAAAGCTACCTCCTTTCTTTTTCTTTTTTGACTAAATATAGATGTGAGCACTGTCAGGCATACAATCCAGTGAAATTTAAAAATATATTGCTGCTTTAATTTTTCCATGCATTTTTATTTTGGAATTTCATTTTGGATAACAAATGAAAAGTACTGTAGCAAAGTGCATGTTAACTTGATTTCACATGGGCAATGTGTTATGCTAACAATTTATGAGTTGGGTATGAGTTCCAAGGTACTAAAGAATAAACCACAATTTTGCTAACCAGTGATTTCTGTACTGCCGCTTAGTGGCAAGTTATTTTTCGGACAAAATAGAACAACGTCAACAACTACCTTTAAAATGTTTGACCACTTTTCAGTTACTTTTTGTAAATGGTTTGCTACTTCAGTATCCAAAGTTTTTCCTTCTTTTTGCTGTTTTTTTTTAGTTATTTCCACCAGTAATTTATTTGATGGGAAGAAGAACATTCATGGATTTTTATAGGGTGGATTCAAGTGTTTATAATCTTGAAATCCCTTAAGTAGATCAGTAAATGGGCAAGATTCCGCACTATTTACAAATAGCAAACAAGGAAAACAAAAAAAGAGCACTCCTTGATTCACTGTAAAGCATTCAATGATTTTTAAGTTGTTCACCATTTTGGAAAAACTTTAAAAAATCATTTTGAATCCATGTATCTGCCATCTTCTGATGCTGGAAACATGGATTTAGCTAAGTCAGTAATTTGTAATTGCGGGATCTTCTTTGATGATTTCTACATGTGCTTGTCAAAAGACCTACTGTACCCAATCTTTTGACTGGATCTGATTGTGGGGTGATGACAGCCCCCCCGCTCACAGGTTGTTAGTAGGGTGCTGAGTAGAGAGAGAGTCTAAATGTGGGACGTGCACCATACCTCCCAACTTTGTGGCTGGCCAAAGATGGACTCCGCCGTTGCGCAGCCACTCCCGCCCGGAAAAAGGGTGTGTGGCCTCAGAAAGGGGCATGACGATCTCGAGCCATGACCCCATTCTCCGTCACTATGGGGGCATGGCCAGCACTCAGTGAGCTGCTGGCTATGCCCCCAGTCCCTTTTGTCTCCGTGAACATTCACTGCTGCTCTGCCATGCAGAGCAGCGAGTGACAGAGACTCCCAACTGCCCCCCTCCCACAGCGGGACACAGTGGCCTCTGGGTGGGAGAAGCGAGACAGTCCCCAAAAAACGGGATAGTTGGGAGGTATGGTGCACTAGCATGTATCAGCTCCAATAGGACCCTCATAACAAAATGAAAAAAGTCCTTCGCTCCTCACATTTATAGTATCTCTGGCACAATTCCAGACCAGACTCCTAGCAGCTAGCAAGCAATGTACTGTAAATATAGTAAAAGCCACCTTTGGATGTAATCAGAAGTCTCCTCTATCCCTGTCCAATTTGCCACAGCCAGCGATAGTGGGCAGGAGAGAAATGTTAAAGGGAATCACAGTGCTCCCCTCCTCTATGGATCCACCACTGTGGCAGGCTGACCTTGTAAAAGAGAAAGGTGATGAATCTGAAAGAAAAAGAGACTCTGGGCAAACCATAGCTAGTCAGAGTGAAGTAACTAGAGGTTGACTGACAGCTGAGGCTGGAGGGGAGGTGGACTTGATGCAATTGTTAATTACTTAACAACTGCTTCTTATGGTGCCTCCTGTCAACTGGCACCTCTGGTTATGGCCTTGATTGCAAGGCATATACTGTAGCTTTCAATTATTCATACAGTAATACGCAGTTTCTTTTTGTGAAAATAAGCTGTGTAGCATGCAAATAGATGGGAAATTCAGAATAGACATTTAGCTCTCTTATGGACGTGTTAGTATATATGCAGGAAACAGTTACTAATACACCTTTCAGACCGCCAGCTATGAAAACGGGTTATTGGCACATGAGCGCGCATAACCCGTGTTCATGTGCAGATTGAAAGGCGCCAGGGGAAAAATACCGGTCGAGCGACCCAGTATTTCAACCCTGGTAGTGAGCAGGGTTGAACTCGTGTTCAAGCATGCTGGCTGTGCGGTGTGAACAGGAGCCGGGTCGGTGAGACACGTTTTCCTGTTCACTGTGTGTGTACAATCTGCAAGCGCTGCCCCCCCACCGAGTCACCGCTGATGTTACCAACCCAGCAATATCTAATTTTATGTCTCCAGGGCCGCTGAGACAGTCATGGGGCTCGTGGCCAAATCCAAGAAGTGTGGACATAACCCCTCCAGAAACAAAATAATGGAATAAAAATTAAATAAATATTACACTCATGTAATATTCCAGAGCAACAGAAAGGTCAAAGCTGTCATCACTCCTTTAAAATAATATCATAAAATGTGTTGGGAAAATAATTGATTATAAATATCACTAATTGATAAACATAAACACATTTACAAAATAAGAACTTCTATATTCTTGTCTTTTCACAGGGTATTTGCGGCCAGTAATCATCCTAGACTTTTCCTTATTGATTATTCTGCTTCCATATAAGGATAGACCTGAAGCCTAGGACTACGAGTACTAACCGGCAACAAACTGGCCACAAACAGCCTATGAAAGGACCAGAATACTGTATAGAATTGTTATATTGTAAATGTGGTTATGTTTATCAATTTGTGATATTTAAAATTCATTATTTTCCCAACATAGAAGCGCCAAGGCTTACACATTTTCTAAAATAATGGAACAGGAAATGGCACCACATGCTGTAAAGGGGGACATTTGTTCAACACAGCAGTTGGCCCAGGCCCCTACTAGGCATGGCACCAGGAAGGAGCACCATGCACTGCAAATGGGAGCATTTAACCCCATCAGCAGCTGGTTCAGGCCTCCACAGGGTACCCCGAAGAGTCCTGAGCATGGGTAAGTAGTACCTAATTCACCCCACCTCTCATCCATGTATCTCAAGCAAACCCAAATCTGGGCTTTACGGCTTCACTTACAGATAGACAATACAGATAGAAAATATTCTGAAGCAGTTTCTCGACAACCTTTTTTTAGCTTAATTTACTGGACAAATGGCCAAAGATTAAATACACAAAACTTAAGCGCTAGGAGGAAATACCACATTCAACCCCATATAGGAGTGGTTCAAACAGCAACCCACAAGGTGTTTGAAAAGCTTTATGTTTTTTTATGTTCTTAGCGAGAACTTCTCTTTGTTCATGAGTTTCCATCAAGTCACATGAAAAAGGTAAAAAAGCATATAATAGTGCAAACCATTATAAAAATATTGAATTTTAATTCAAGATGTCCACTTACAGAGGATTGGTATCAGCGTAAAGGTTAGTCCACAATGGCAGAGCAGCATAGGTCTGATGTAGCAATCCGAATAACAGGGACCAACTTTTCACAAGGATTCCAAAGTATTGTAGAAAGTACCATATAAAACAAGAATGCAAACAAATAGTGTAAACATGTAAAACAAAATAATGATTTAATACGTATGTACACTTACAAAACAAGTATTAAAAACACAGCATGAGCAATTCCACAGTGGCAAACAGCGTGTCAGCGTCCGGGGTCCTACCGGCATGCTGGGGCCGCGGGGCTGGCTTCACAGGCGGCGGCTGGGCAGCGGCGGAAGTGGGCTGTTGCGCCGGGTCCGAGGGCAGCGGTAGCGGCGGTGAGGGGGTCCGCTCATGGCGGCGGGACGCCGCTGCAGTGGCTCTCTCTTGCTGAGCTGCTGCTAGGAGACCAGGAGGCAGAGAGCTTGTGGCCATGTAAAAAGGTCTGCATTACTGGGCGCCGCCATGTTGGAGACCAAGTTTGAGGCACTGATCTTACTTCCTGTTCCTTCCAGCCAATCCAGGGAAACTTCTTTCTATAAAAGGGGGCTGGTTTAGGACAGGGACGCCAGTGCTTCAAGTTACAACCCTGTTGTAGGTGCTTTAGCCCTCTGCTCCCAGGATTCTTGCCGTATTCTGGTTACTCCTGACACTGCTTGGCCGGTTCTCAGTTGCTGCTGCAGCCCTGCCGTTCCTAACCTGCTGCTGCCTGTGGAAGCGCTCCTGGAAAACCTGGTCCAGTAAGACCCTTTGGGCACGGTTGGCCCCGGGTCTCTTGCCTCGTCTCGCCAAGCCACAGTCCATAGTTCTTTGTCTCCAGCCACGTCTTTAGCCTCCATTCACAGTTCCGCAGTTCATTATTTACAACTTCGTCTTTCAAGCCACAACCCGCAGTTCTTTGTCTACAACTACATATTTAAGTCATCGATCACCATCCACAGTTCTCTACCTCAGCCCTGTCCACAAGAACTACAACTCACTGACTCTTAGCTCCGCCTACGTTCTTCATTGTCCCTTGTCCCATGAGAAGGAACTATGGGGGTCATTCCGAGATGTTTGCTCGCTAGCAGATTTTAGCAGCATTGCACACGCTAGGCCGCCGCCCTCTGGGAGTATATCTTAGTTTAGCAGAATTGCGAACGAAAGATTAGCAGAATTGCGAATAGAAATTTCTTAGCAGTTTCTGAGTAGCTCCAGACCTACTCACAGATTTCGATCAGCTCAGGCCGTTTCGTTCCTGGTTTGACGTCACACACACGCCCAGCGTTCGGCCAGCTACTCCCCTGTTTCTCCAGACACTCCAGCGTTTTTCCCTGATACGCCTGCATTTTTCTGCACACTCCCAGAAAACGGCCAGTTTCTGCCCAGAAACACCCACTTCCTGTCAATCACACTCCGATCACTTCAACGATGAAAATTCTTCGTTCGGACGTGAGTAAATCTACTAAGTTTTGTGCTAAAATACTTAGCGCATGCGCACTGCATACCATGCGCATGCGCATTTTTGCCTTAATCGCTCCGTTGCGAAAATCGGCAACGAGCGAACAACTCGGAATGACCCCCTATATCCAACCCCCTCGTCTTGTTCATCCACAGACAACTACCTCCTTGGGCAAGTCTCAGCTGCCGGATCCTCAAACTTTGCTAGACGTGACAGTAAGCACTGGCCCAATGGATTAGACGGGTGATCAGGCCTCAGGAGGTGACTCAACTGCAGATATATGGTCTCGCTTGAGTAAGCAGGAGGCCACACAATCTCAGATTGTGCAGTTCATGCAGAACATGTCCGAACATCTCGATTCTCTCTGCGCTGCCATGATGGCCCCTCAAGTATCTGCGGATGCTCCCACATTAGCACCCCCGGTTCCGCTTCCCCCTGTACCAGTACCACTTCCACGCTTACATTTGCCATCACCCAGTAAGTTCGATAGGAATCCAAAACAATGCCGCGGGTTTCTTAACCAGTGCGAAATCCAGTTTGAACAACAGTCGGCCAACTTCCCATCAGCACGAACCAAGGTAGCCTATATAATTTCTTTGCTTACTGGGCAGGCACTGGAATGGGCTTCACCTTTGTGGGAGAGGACGGATCCCATCCTGTCTAACTATTCTGAGTTCGTGGCCACCTTTCAAAGAATTTTCGACGAACCAGGCAGGACTTCTGCCGCCTCATTGGAAATCCTGCGCCTGCGTCAGGGCACGCATACGGTCAGTCAGTACGTGATCCAGTTTCGTACTCTCTCCTCAGAACTGAACTGGAATGAGGAGGCTCTCATTGCAGCTTTCTGGAGCAGTCTCTCCGAAAAGATCAAAGATGACCTCGCAACTCAGGACGTACCTGATAAGTTGGATAAATTAATTTTCTTATGCAATAAACTAGACCTGAGGTACAGAGAACGCTGTATGGAGAGATCGCGGTCAGATCGTCCTAAGCCTCGAGTCGTTCTTCTGCCGACACCATCGTCTCCAACTACCGAAGAACCCATGCAGATCAGTCGTTCCCGTTTCTCCAACGAGTAACGTCAGAGACGGCGACAAGGGAATCTATGCCTGTATTGTGGGGCATCTGATCATTTTGTTAAATCCTGCAGCCAACATCCGGGAAACGCCCGCTCCTAGCTTGTGCCGGAGAGGTCAAGCTAGGAGAATTCTCAGAATTACTTGCCAAGAAAGAGTCAGTCTTGTTAACTCACCTGGAGCTCCCTTCTTCTTCTCTTCCCATCCCTGCACTACTCGACTCCGGAGCCGCCGAAAGCTTCATTACATCAGCTCTGGTTAAACGATCCGGAATACAAACGGTCCGCTTGGATCGTATCATTTCAATTACTGCGGTGGATGGAAGTCATATTCCTGAGGAAATTATATCCTTTCGTACTATTCCTCTCAAGATGAAAGTCGGAGTTCTTCATTCGGCAAACATCTCCTTTCTAGTAATTCCTAAAGCCTCTCACGAACTGATCCTAGGATTTCCATGGTTAATAAAACACAATCCCCACATACACTGGCGAACCATGGATGTTCTCTCTTGGGGACGAAACTGCTTCAAGAACTGTTTGCCCTCATTAAGACCCCTTTGTGCTTCCAGCCTTCCTGTGGAATAACAGGCCTTTCAAGATGTTTTCAGTAAGCATGGGGCGGACACCTTGCCTCTGCATCGCACTTGGGACTGTCCCATTGATCTGGTACCAGGCAGGACTCCTCCACGAGGCTGAACCTACCCTCTCTCACTCCCTGAGACACAGGCCATGTCGGAGTATATCTGGGAAAATTTGGATAAAGGGTTCATCAGGTCTTCCACCTCTCCGGCCGGGGTGGGGTTTTTCTTTGTCAAAAAGAAGGATGGGGGTCTGCGGCCCTGTATTGACTATAGAGGGCTCAACGACATGACAATAAAGAACAGATATCCGTTGCCCCTACTTCCAGAACTGTTCGACCATGTTAAAGGAGCTACTGTGTTCTCCAAATTGGACTTACGAGGGGCCTACAATCTTATACGTATTCGCCCAGGTGATGAATGGAAGACAGTATTTAATACCCACGATGGGCATTACGAATACCTGGTAATGCCTTTCGGCCTGTGTAACGCCCAGCTATCTTTCAAGAATTCGTTAACAAAATTTTCAGAGACCTCCTCTATGACTGCTAAGTGGTGTATTTGGATGACATCCTCATCTTTTCTAGGGATCTGAAGACCCATCGAGATCAAGTCAAAGAGGTTCTAACTCGTTTACGGAGGAATCAATTATTCTGAAAGTTAGAGAAGTGCACCTTCGAAGTACCCACGATTCCATTCCTCGGTTACATCCTCTCGGGGAAGAAGTTACAGATGGACCCCGCTAAAGTCCAGGCGATCCAGGATTGGTCGCTTCCAGCTACCCTTAAGGGGGTTCAACGTTTCCTGGGATTTGATAACTTCTACCGAAGATTCATTCAGAATTATTCCTCCGTCATAGCTGCCATAACCGCATTAACTAGGAAAGGAGAAGATCCTGCTAAGTGGTCTCCGGAAGCCTTGGAAGCCTTTTCGTCTTTAAAGGAGGCCTTCATGACCGCTCCTGTCCTTTGACAACCCGATCTCAGCCGTCCGTTCCTGGTGGAGGTTGATGCCTTCACTGTCGGAGTAGGAGCAGTATTGTCCCAGCTCTTAGAGGACAAAAAGGTCCATCCCTGTGCGTTCTTCTCACGAAGATTCTCTCCTGCTGAACAAAATTATGCTATTGGGGAACAAGAATTACTGGCAATTAAGTTAGCCTTTGAGGAGTGGGAGGTATTTGTTGGAGGGAGCCCAGCATCCAATCTCGGTAACTACAGATCACAAGAACCTCCTATATCTACAGTCAGCTCGATGTCTGAACCCACGCCAAGCAAGATGGGCACTCTTCTTTACTCGTTTCAACTTTAAACTTAGTTATCAACCAGGTTCTCTCAACAAAAAGGCAGCTGCATTATCCCATTCCCTAAGTTCTGAAGAACCCCCTGAACGTTCAAAAGAACAATTCATCTTGGAGTCCACCTCTTTCTCAGCAACCAATACCTCTGCACTTCCTCCTCCGGGAAAAATATTTGTTATTTGTCTATGCAAGAAACTTCTTACATGGGCTCACTCCTCCTCCTTCATGGGCCATGCGGGTGGTCATAAAACGATGAAATTCATTCTGCGCTCCTGCTGGTGGCCTCACCTCAGGACTGACGTTCAGGAATTTGTAGCTGCTTGTCCGAAGTGTGCCCAGCATAAAAGTCCCAAAGGTCCTCCAGCCAGGCTACTTCATCCATTACCTGTGCCGCAAAGACCATGGACGCATATTTCTATGGACTTTATTACCAATTTACCTGCGTCTGGTGGAGGAAATACTGTGTGGGTCATAGTTGACCTGTTCTCTAAAATGGCACACTTCGTTCCCCTGGCTAGTCTTCCATCGGCATCCCAGTTGGCAAAATTATTCATAGCAGAGATCTTCCGACTCCATGGTCTACCGCAGGAAATCGTGTCTGATAGAGGTCCTCAGTTTGTGGCCAAGTTTTGGAGGTCCCTATGTTCTGCTCTCGGTATAAAATGTAATTTCTCCTCAGGATATCATCCCCAAACGGATGGTCAAATAGAGAGAGTGAACCAGGACCTGGAGACATTTTTGCATTTATTCATGTCCTCCTCTCAGGACGACTGGCTGCACTTCCTCCCATTTGCAGAATTTGCCCATAACAATCTCTATCATTCTGTCACAAAATCTTCTCCATTTTTCATTAATTATGGTTATCATCCAAAAGTTTCTGACTTCCAACTTCAACCTACGCTCGAGGTTCCTGCTGCAGAATCAGCACTTCAACAATTTACCAAAACTTGGAGACAAGTTCACAAGGCCTTGCTTAAGACATCCAAGAGGTATAAGACCTATGCCGATCTGTAGCGAAGAGCTGTACCAAGTCTTAAGGTGGGAGATCGGGTTTTGGTTTCCACACGTAACCTAAGGTTGAAGGTCCCTACTAAAAAGTTTGCTCCCTGATTTATTGGGCCCTACCCAATCAGAAAAGTATTAAATCCTGTGGCTTACAAGGTGAAGTTGCCTCCGCATTTAAGAATCCCTAATGCTTTTCATATTTCTCTCTTGAAACCATTGGTACTTAATCGATTCAGAGCAGCTCTACCTAAATCACCCAAGATCCAATCAGCACAAGGAGACGAATTTGAGATTCACAAGATCCTCGACTCCCGCAGACGGTATGGTCGCCTCCAGTACCTTGTTGATTGGAAGGGATATGGACCGGAGGAAAGGTCTCAGGTAGAAGCAGAAGATGTCCCTGCTCCAAGACTTCTTCGGACATTTCATGCCAAGTTTCCAGCTAAACCTTATAGGTGTCCGGAGTCCAGCCGCAAAGGGGGGGTACTGTCAGCGTCTTACTGGCAGGGGCTGGCTTCACAGGCGGCGGCTGGGCAGCAGCGGAGGTGGACTGTTGCGCCGGGTCCGAGGGCAGCGGTAGCGGCGGTGAGGGGGTCCGCTCGTGGCGGCGGGATGCCGCTGCAGCGGGTCTCTCTTGCTGAGCTGCTGCTAGGAGACCAGGAGGCAGAGAGCTTGTGCCCATGTAAAAAGGTCTGCATTACTGGGCGCCACCATGTTGGAGACCAAGTTTGAGGCATTGTTCTTACTTCCTGTTCCTTCCAGCCAATCCAGGGAAACTTCTTCCTATAAAAGGGGGCTGGTTTAGGACAGGGACGCCAGTACTTCAAGTTACAACCCTGTTGTAGGTGCTTTAGCCCTCTGCTCCCAGGATTCTTGCCGTATTCTGGTTACTCCTGACCCTGCTTGGCCGGTTCTCAGTTGCTGCTGCAGCCCTGCCGTTCCTAACCTGCTGCTGCCTGTGGAAGCGCTCCTGGAAAACCCGGTCCAGTAAGACCCTTTGTGCATGGTTGGCCCCGGGTCTCTTGCCTCGTCTCGCCAAGCCACAGTCCACAGTTCTTTGTCTCCAGCCACGTCTTTAGCCACCATTCACAGTTCCGCAGTTCATTATTTACAACTTCGTCTTTCAAGCCACAACCCGCAGTTCTTTGTCTACAACTACATCTTTAAGTCATCGATCACCAGCCACAGTTCTCTACCTCAGCCCTGTCCACAAGAACTACAACTCACTGACTCTTAGCTCCGCCTATGTTCTTCATTGTCCCTTGTCCCATGAGAAGGAACTATATCCAACCCCCTCGTCTTGTTCCTCCACAGACACCTACCTCCTTGGGCAAGTCTCAGCTGCCGGATCCTCAAACCTTGCTGGACGTGACACAGCGGGAGTTCCTCCTGGTGTACCCCAGATGGTACAAGGGATCAACTATCACCCACTTCCGGATAGAGGATGAAGTACAGCAGCACACCCGAATGTCCAGCATGGTGGAAGATGCCCAGAAACACACCAAACGCATTTCAGACTTTAAATCCTTGTTCAGTAGTGTGTGTCATACTCACAGAGCTGTCCTTATATACCCCATTAATACAAACATAACAGGTGTCCCCGTTTAGATTACCGCATCATCATCACTGGACGGCGCGAGCGTGACAAGCCAGAAACCGGAAGACACGTGACAGTTTGCGTTCCATTTGACCAGAAGTATGCGTTCCACGGTCCGCTTCACCCGCTGATGCCGTACACACATTTCCTGTATAAGACTGTATATCAAAGTTTACAGGCGTTGTCATAGGGATACCCACGGATGCCGGAAGTTAATAAACAGTCCTTGTTGGGGTCGGAAGGCGCAGCTCATCAATTATGTAAACAAAAAGATATATACATTAAAATAATGATAAAAACTATTTTTTAAACATAGTTCTTTAGAATATGTGAAGCGAGAGACCCACAGTATCCCCCTTCAGAGGGTTATGTTACACATAGAAATAGATTCTGCATTGATGCACTTACACAGAAAACAGCATTACCTCTTCACTATACTGTATATACTGTAAGTAAACTTGGAGCGGATAAAGTAGTTATTTTCAAGATCTTGAAAAATCATCACAAGGTACAACAGCACAGAAGTACTCCTAGACAATTCCATCAGTAACAGAATCACCTACAAATGCCACCACTAATGTGACTCAATCATCATAAACCTTATATAAAATATATCAAAATAGCTTAAAAGCTATATTGTGTAAGTTACTCTTGATAAATCAGCCTACTTCCAAAGTCAGTAACGGAATCCCCATTCATGAGCATACCTCCCAAATCTTGAGTATTTGAGGTAAAGACAAGCCACGCCAATAGCGCACATGCGCATGGAAAGAAGTGGTGGGGGGTGGGGCCTATTGCCTCGACCTCGGTTATCACCATTTTGGGGCGTGCCTTGCGCTCCCTGAGCTGCTGGGCAGCCCCTGGCTCCACTCCCTGTACAGACAGATGCTTGCGCATGCGCACGGCATCTATTCAGTGATCGGCTGCTTTGCAGAGCAGCAGTGATCACTGGCTCTGCCAATCTGCCCCGAAGCCTGTGATTTAACCTACAAGGAAGCACGCAAGACTCATGGACATTGCTGCAGACTAGCTGCCCATATAGAGAGGGGCCAAGCAGTGAGGTAGTGCCCTACACTGGGTCTAGACTGTTTATTATTTTTCTATTTGATTTTGTTGACAATAAAGCATTATTTAATTTATTCACCGGAAAAGCTGTGTGTTGGCCCTGACTAAGAAAGCTAATTGCCCCCAGATCAACACAATGTACACATAATTGATCAATTCAGCTTCCAGTATTAAAACTAAGGCCCTCATTCCGAGTTGTTCGCTCGGAGTTTTTCATCGCATCGCAGTGAGAATTCTCTTAGTGCGCATGCGCAATGTTCGCACTGCGACTGCGCCAAGTAACTTTACTATGAAGAAAGTAAGTTTACTCACGGCATTTTCATCGCTCCGACGTTCGCATTGTGATTGACAGGAAATGGGTGTTACTGGGCGGATGCACTGCGTTTTAGGGGCGTGTGGCAGGAAACGCTACCGTTTCCGGAAAAAACGCAGGAGTGGCCGGAGAAACGGTGGGAGTGCCTGGGCGAACGCTGGGTGTGTTTATGACGTCAGCCAGGAACGAAAAGCACTGAACTGATCGCACAGGCAGAGTAAGTCTGAAGCTACTCAGAAACTGCTATCTCGTTTGTAATCGCAATATTGCGCGTACGTCGGTCGCAATTTTAAGAAGCTAAGATTCACTCCCAGTAGGCGGCGGCTTAGCGTGTGTAACTCTGCTACATTCGCCTTGCGAGCGAACAACTCGGAATGAGGGCCTAAATTTTCACAATTGTATCGCAAGATGGAGACATACATCTATACACATTTGGTAAAGTATGGCAATTTGTGCACTTTTTTTATTGAAGCAAAAACACTATACAATTTTGCAAAACATAGGCATATGATTTAAGCATAAGAAACATTACACATAGTGATAAGCAACATATAGTACAACAAAACATCTAGTACACTTGCAGGGGCATCTGTTACAATATACAGGCATTCATATTAGGGATGTGCACTTGAAATTTTTCGGGTTTTGTGTTTTGGTTTTGGGTTCAGTTCCGCGGCCGTGTTTTGGGTTCGACCGCGTTTTGGCAAAACCTCACCGAATTTTTTTTGTCGGATTCGGGTGTGTTTTGGATTCGGGTGTTTTTTTCAAAAAACCCTAAAAAACAGCTTAAATCATAGAATTTGGGGGTCATTTTGATCCCAAAGTATTATTAACCTCAAAAACCATAATTTCCACTCATTTTCAGTCTATTCTGAATACCTCACACCTCACAATATTATTTTTAGTCCTAAAATTTGCACCGAGGTCGCTGGATGACTAAGCTAAGCGACCCTAGTGGCCGACACAAACACCTGGCCCATCTAGGAGTGGCACTGCAGTGTCACGCAGGATGGCCCTTCCAAAAAACACTCCCCAAACAGCACATGACGCAAAGAAGAAAAAAAGAGGCGCAATGAGGTAGCTGTGTGAGTAAGCTAAGCGACCCTAGTGGCCGACACAAACACCTGGCCCATCTAGGAGTGGCACTGCAGTGTCACGCAGGATGGCCCTTCCAAAAAACACTCCCCAAACAGCACATGACGCAAAGAAGAAAAAAAGAGGCGCAATGAGGTAGCTGTGTGAGTAAGCTAAGCGACCCTAGTGGCCGACACAAACACCTGGCCCATCTAGGAGTGGCACTGCAGTGTCACGCAGGATGGCCCTTCCAAAAAACACTCCCCAAACAGCACATGACGCAAAGAAGAAAAAAAGAGGCGCAATGAGGTAGCTGTGTGAGTAAGCTAAGCGACCCTAGTGGCCGACACAAACACCTGGCCCATCTAGGAGTGGCACTGCAGTGTCACGCAGGATGGCCCTTCCAAAAAACACTCCCCAAACAGCACATGACGCAAAGAAGAAAAAAAGAGGCGCAATGAGGTAGCTGTGTGAGTAAGCTAAGCGACCCTAGTGGCCGACACAAACACCTGGCCCATCTAGGAGTGGCACTGCAGTGTCACGCAGGATGGCCCTTCCAAAAAACACTCCCCAAACAGCACATGACGCAAATAAAAATGAAAGAAAAAAGAGGTGCAAGATGGAATTGTCCTTGGGCCCTCCCACCCACCCTTATGTTGTATAAACAGGACATGCACACTTTAACCAACCCATCATTTCAGTGACAGGGTCTGCCACACGACTGTGACTGAAATGACGGGTTGGTTTGGACCCCCACCGAAAAAGAAGCAATTAATCTCTCCTTGCACAAACTGGCTCTACAGAGGCAAGATGTCCACCTCATCATCATCCTCCGATATATCACCGTGTACATCCCGCTCCTCACAGATTATCAATTCGTCCCCACTGGAATCCACCATCTCAGCTCCCTGTGTACTTTGTGGAGGCAATTGCTGCTGGTCAATGTCTCCACGGAGGAATTGATTATAATTCATTTTAATGAACATCATCTTCTCCACATTTTCTGGAAGTAACCTCGTACGCAGATTGCTGACAAGGTGAGCGGCGGCACTAAACACTCTTTCGGAGTACACACTTGTGGGAGGGCAACTTAGGTAGAATAAAGCCAGTTTGTGCAAGGGCCTCCAAATTGCCTCTTTTTCCTGCCAGTATAAGTACGGACTTTCTGACGTGCCTACTTGGATGCGGTCACTCATATAATCCTCCACCATTCTTTCAATGGTGAGAGAATCATATGCAGTGACAGTAGACGACATGTCCGTAATCGTTGTCAGGTCCTTCAGTCCGGACCAGATGTCAGCATCAGCAGTCGCTCCAGACTGCCCTGCATCACCGCCAGCGGGTGGGCTCGGAATTCTGATCCTTTTCCTCGCACCCCCAGTTGCGGGAGAATGTGAAGGAGGAGATGTTGACAGGTCGCGTTCCGCTTGACTTGACAATTTTGTCACCAGCAGGTCTTTGAACCCCAGCAGACTTGTGTCTGCCGGAAAGAGAGATCCAAGGTAGGTTTTAAATCTAGGATCGAGCACGGTGGCCAAAATGTAGTGCTCTGATTTCAACAGATTGACCACCCGTGAATCCTTGTTAAGCGAATTAAGGGCTCCATCCACAAGTCCCACATGCCTAGCGGAATCGCTCCCTTTTAGCTCCTCCTTCAATGCCTCCAGCTTCTTCTGCAAAAGCCTGATGAGGGGAATGACCTGACTCAGGCTGGCAGTGTCTGAACTGACTTCACGTGTGGCAAGTTCAAAAGGTTGCAGAACCTTGCACAACGTTGAAATCATTCTCCACTGCGCTTGAGACAGGTACATTCCACCTCCTATATCGTGCTCAATTGTATAGGCTTGAATGGCCTTTTGCTGCTCCTCCAACCTCTGAAGCATATAGAGGGTTGAATTCCACCTCGTTACCACTTCTTGCTTCAGATGATGGCAGGGCAGGTTCAGGCGTTTTTGGTGGTGCTCCAGTCTTCTGTACGTGGTGCCTGTACGCCGAAAGTGTCCCGCAATTCTTCTGGCCACCGACAGCATCTCTTGCACGCCCCTGTCGTTTTTTAAAAAATTCTGCACCACCAAATTCAAGGTATGTGCAAAACATGGGACGTGCTGGAATTTGCCCATATTTAATGCACACACAATATTGCTGGCGTTGTCCGATGCCACAAATCCACAGGAGAGTCCAATTGGGGTAAGCCATTCCGCGATGATCTTCCTCAGTTGCCGTAAGAGGTTTTCAGCTGTGTGCGTATTCTGGAAACCGGTGATACAAAGCGTAGCCTGCCTAGGAAAGAGTTGGCGTTTGCGAGATGCTGCTACTGGTGCCGCCGCTGCTGTTCTTGCGGCGGGAGTCCATACATCTACCCAGTGGGCTGTCACAGTCATATAGTCCTGACCCTGCCCTGCTCCACTTGTCCACATGTCCGTGGTTAAGTGGACATTGGGTACAACTGCATTTTTTAGGACACTGGTGAGTCTTTTTCTGACGTCCGTGTACATTCTCGGTATCGCCTGCCTAGAGAAGTGGAACCTAGATGGTATTTGGTAACGGGGGCACACTGCCTCAATAAATTGTCTAGTTCCCTGTGAACTAACGGCGGATACCGGACGCACGTCTAACACCAACATAGTTGTCAAGGCCTCAGTTATCCGCTTTGCAACAGGATGACTGCTGTGATATTTCATCTTCCTCGCAAAGGACTGTTGGACAGTCAATTGCTTGGTGGAAGTAGTAAAAGTGGGCTTACGACTTCCCCTCTGGGATGACCATCGACTCCCAGCAGCAACAACAGCAGCGCCAGCAGCAGTAGGCGTTACACTCAAGGATGCATCGGAGGAATCCCAGGCAGGAGAGGACTCGTCAGAATTGCCAGTGACATGGCATGCAGGACTATTGGCATTCCTGGGGAAGGAGGAAATTGACACTGAGGGAGTTGGTGGGGTGGTTTGCGTGAGCTTGGTTACAAGAGGAAGGGATTTACTGGTCAGTGGACTGCTTCCGCTGTCGCCCAAAGTTTTTGAACTTGTCACTGACTTATTATGAATGCGCTGCAGGTGACGTATAAGGGAGGATGTTCCGAGGTGGTTAACGTCCTTACCCCTACTTATTACAGCTTGACAAAGGCAACACACGGCTTGACAAATGTTGTCCGCATTTCTGGTGAAATACTTCCACACCGAAGAGCTGATTTTTTTGGTATTTTCACCAGGCATGTCAACGGCCCTATTCCTCCCACGGACAACAGGTGTCTCCCCGGGTGCCTGACTTAAACAAACCACCTCACCATCAGAATCCTCCTTGTCAATTTCCTCCCCAGCGCCAGCAACACCCATATCCTCCTCATCCTGGTGTACTTCAACACTGACATCTTCAATCTGACTATCAGGAACTGGACTGCGGGTGCTCCTTCCAGCACTTGCAGGGGGCGTGCAAATGGTGGAAGGCGCATGCTCTTCACGTCCAGTGTTGGGAAGGTCAGGCATCGCAACCGACACAATTGGACTCTCCTTGTGGATTTGGGATTTCGAAGAACGCACAGTTCTTTGCGGTGCTTTTGCCAGCTTGAGTCTTTTCAGTTTTCTAGCGAGAGGCTGAGTGCTTCCATCCTCATGTGAAGCTGAACCACTAGCCATGAACATAGGCCAGGGCCTCAGCCGTTCCTTGCCACTCCGTGTGGTAAATGGCATATTGGCAAGTTTACGCTTCTCCTCCGACAATTTTATTTTAGATTTTGGAGTCCTTTTTTTACTGATATTTGGTGTTTTGGATTTTACGTGCTCTGTACTATGACATTGGGCATCGGCCTTGGCAGACGACGTTGCTGGCATTTCATCGTCTCGGCCATGACTAGTGGCAGCAGCTTCAGCACGAGGTGGAAGTGGATCTTGATCTTTCCCTAATTTTGGAACCTCAACATTTTTGTTCTCCATATTTTAATAGGCACAACTAAAAGGCACCTCAGGTAAACAATGTAGATGGATGGATACTAGTATACTTATGGATGGACGAGCGACTGCCGACACAGAGGTAGCTACAGCCGTGGACTACCGTACTGTGTCTGCTGCTAATATAGACTGGATGATAATGAGATGAAATCAATATATATATATATATATATAATATCACTAGTACTGCAGCCAGACAGGTATATATATTTTAGAGATGAGCGGGTTCGGTTTCTCTGAATCCGAACCCGCCAGAACTTCATGTTTTTTTTAACGGGTCCGAGCGACTCGGATCTTCCCGCCTTGCTCGGTTAACCCAAGCGCGCCCGAACGTCATCATGACGCTGTCGGATTCTCGCGAGGCTCGGATTCTATCGCGAGACTCGGATTCTATATAAGGAGCCGCGCGTCGCCGCCATTTTCACACGTGCATTGAGATTGATAGGGAGAGGACGTGGCTGGCGTCCTCTCCGTTTAGAATTAGAATAGATTAGAGAGACACTTGATTTACTAATTTTGGGGAGCATTAGGAGTACTCAGTAGTGTACAGTGCAGAGTTTTGCTGATAGTGACCAGTGACCACCACTTTTATTTATAATCCGTTCTCTGCCTGAAAAAAGCGATACACAGCACACAGTGACTCAGTCACATACCATATCTGTGTGCACTGCTCAGGCTCAGGCCAGTGTGCTGCATCATCTATTATCTATATATAATATTATATATATCTGTCTGACTGCTCAGCTCACACAGCTTATAATTGTGGGGGAGACTGGGGAGCACTACTGCAGTGCCAGTTATAGGTTATAGCAGGAGCCAGGAGTACATAATATAATCCGTTCTCTGCCTGAAAAAAGCGATACACAGCACACAGTGACTCAGTCACATACCATATCTGTGTGCACTGCTCAGGCTCAGGCCAGTGTGCTGCATCATCTATTATCTATATATAATATTATATATATCTGTCTGACTGCTCAGCTCACACAGCTTATAATTGTGGGGGAGACTGGGGAGCACTACTGCAGTGCCAGTTATAGGTTATAGCAGGAGCCAGGAGTACATAATATATTATATAGTGAGTGACCACCAGACACACAGTGCAGTTTATTTAATATATCCGTTCTCTGCCTGAAAAAAGCGATACACACAGTGACTCAGTCAGTCACATACCATATCTGTGTGCACTGCTCAGGCTCAGGCCAGTGTGCTGCATCATCTATATATATTATATATCTGTCTGACTGCTCAGCTCACACAGCTTATAATTGTGGGGGAGACTGGGGAGCACTACTGCAGTGCCAGTTATAGGTTATAGCAGGAGCCAGGAGTACATAATATTATATTAAAATTAATCAGTGCACACTTTTGCTGCAGGAGTGCCACTGCCAGTGTGACTAGTGACCAGTGACCTGACCACCAGTATATAATATTAGTAGTATACTATCTCTTTATCAACCAGTCTATATTAGCAGCAGACACAGTACAGTGCGGTAGTTCACGGCTGTGGCTACCTCTGTGTCGGCACTCGGCAGCCCGTCCATAATTGTATATACCACCTAACCGTGGTTTTTTTTTCTTTCTTTATACATACATACTAGTTACGAGTATACTATCTCTTTATCAACCAGTCTATATATTAGCAGCAGACACAGTACAGTGCGGTAGTTCACGGCTGTGACTACCTCTGTGTCGGCACTCGGCAGCCCGTCCATAATTGTATATACCACCTAACCGTGGTTTTTTTTTCTTTCTTTATACATACATACTAGTTACGAGTATACTATCTCTTTATCAACCAGTCTATATATTAGCAGCAGACACAGTACAGTGCGGTAGTTCACGGCTGTGGCTACCTCTGTGTCGGCACTCGGCAGCCCGTCCATAATTGTATATACCACCTAACCGTGGGTTTTTTTTCTTTCTTTATACATACATACTAGTTACGAGTATACTATCTCTTTATCAACCAGTCTATATATTAGCAGCAGACACAGTACAGTGCGGTAGTTCACGGCTGTGGCTACCTCTGTGTCGGCACTCGGCAGCCCGTCCATAATTGTATATACCACCTAACCGTGGTTTTTTTTTCTTTCTTTATACATACATACTAGTTACGAGTATACTATCTCTTTATCAACCAGTCTATATATTAGCAGCAGACACAGTACAGTGCGGTAGTTCACGGCTGTGGCTACCTCTGTGTCGGCACTCGGCAGCCCGTCCATAATTGTATATACCACCTAACCGTGGTTTTTTTTTCTTTCTTTATACATACATACTAGTTACGAGTATACTATCTCTTTATCAACCAGTCTATATATTAGCAGCAGACACAGTACAGTGCGGTAGTTCACGGCTGTGGCTACCTCTGTGTCGGCACTCGGCAGCCCGTCCATAATTGTATATACCACCTAACCGTGGTTTTTTTTTCTTTCTTTATACATACATACTAGTTACGAGTATACTATCTCTTTATCAACCAGTCTATATATTAGCAGCAGACACAGTACAGTGCGGTAGTTCACGGCTGTGGCTACCTCTGTGTCGGCACTCGGCAGCCCGTCCATAATTGTATATACCACCTAACCGTGGTTTTTTTTTCTTTCTTTATACATACATACTAGTTACGAGTATACTATCTCTTTATCAACCAGTCTATATATTAGCAGCAGACACAGTACAGTGCGGTAGTTCACGGCTGTGGCTACCTCTGTGTCGGCACTCGGCAGCCCGTCCATAATTGTATATACCACCTAACCGTGGTTTTTTTTTCTTTCTTTATACATACATACTAGTTACGAGTATACTATCTCTTTATCAACCAGTCTATATATTAGCAGCAGACACAGTACAGTGCGGTAGTTCACGGCTGTGGCTACCTCTGTGTCGGCACTCGGCAGCCCGTCCATAATTGTATATACCACCTAACCGTGGTTTTTTTTTCTTTCTTTATACATACATACTAGTTACGAGTATACTATCTCTTTATCAACCAGTCTATATTGATAATATATATATCTCCATTGTTTACCTGAGGTGCCTTTTAGTGCCTTTTAGTTGTGCCTATTAAAATATGGAGAACAAAAATGTTGAGGTTCCAAAATTAGGGAAAGATCAAGATCCACTTCCACCTCGTGCTGAAGCTGCTGCCACTAGTCATGGCCGAGACGATGAAATGCCAGCAACGTCGTCTGCCAAGGCCGATGCCCAATGGCATAGTACAGAGCATGTCAAAACCAAAACACCAAATATCAGTAAAAAAAGGACTCCAAAACCTAAAATAAAATTGTCGGAGGAGAAGCGTAAACTTGCCAATATGCCATTTACCACACGGAGTGGCAAGGAACGGCTGAGGCCCTGGCCTATGTTCATGGCTAGTGGTTCAGCTTCACATGAGGATGGAAGCACTCAGCCTCTCGCTAGAAAACTGAAAAGACTCAAGCTGGCAAAAGCACCGCAAAGAACTGTGCGTTCTTTGAAATCCCAAATCCACAAGGAGAGTCCAATTGTGTCGGTTGCGATGCCTGACCTTCCCAACACTGGACGTGAAGAGCATGCGCCTTCCACCATTTGCACGCCCCCTGCAAGTGCTGGAAGGAGCACCCGCAGTCCAGTTCCTGATAGTCAGATTGAAGATGTCAGTGTTGAAGTACACCAGGATGAGGAGGATATGGGTGTTGCTGGCGCTGGGGAGGAAATTTACCAGGAGGATTCTGATGGTGAGGTGGTTTGTTTAAGTCAGGCACCCGGGGAGACACCTGTTGTCCGTGGGAGGAATATGGCCGTTGACATGCCAGGTGAAAATACCAAAAAAATCAGCTCTTCGGTGTGGAGGTATTTCACCAGAAATGCGGACAACAGGTGTCAAGCCGTGTGTTCCCTTTGTCAAGCTGTAATAAGTAGGGGTAAGGACGTTAACCACCTCGGAACATCCTCCCTTATACGTCACCTGCAGCGCATTCATAATAAGTCAGTGACAAGTTCAAAAACTTTGGGTGACAGCGGAAGCAGTCCACTGACCAGTAAATCCCTTCCTCTTGTAACCAAGCTCACGCAAACCACCCCACCAACTCCCTCAGTGTCAATTTCCTCCTTCCCCAGGAATGCCAATAGTCCTGCAGGCCATGTCACTGGCAATTCTGACGAGTCCTCTCCTGCCTGGGATTCCTCCGATGCATCCTTGCGTGTAACGCCTACTGCTGCTGGCGCTGCTGTTGTTGCCGCTGGGAGTCGATGGTCATCCCAGAGGGGAAGTCGTAAGCCCACTTGTACTACTTCCAGTAAGCAATTGACTGTTCAACAGTCCTTTGCGAGGAAGATGAAATATCACAGCAGTCATCCTACTGCAAAGCGGATAACTGAGTCCTTGACAACTATGTTGGTGTTAGACGTGCGTCCGGTATCCGCCGTTAGTTCACAGGGAACTAGACAATTTATTGAGGCAGTGTGCCCCCGTTACCAAATACCATCTAGGTTCCACTTCTGTAGGCAGGCGATACCGAGAATGTACACGGACGTCAGAAAAAGACTCACCAGTGTCCTAAAAAATGCAGTTGTACCCAATGTCCACTTAACCACGGACATGTGGACAAGTGGAGCAGGCAGGGTCAGGACTATATGACTGTGACAGCCCACTGGGTAGATGTATGGACTCCCGCCGCAAGAACAGCAGCGGCGGCACCAGAAGCAGCATCTCGCAAACGCCAACTCTTTCCTAGGCAGGCTACGCTTTGTATCACCGCTTTCCAGAATACGCACACAGCTGAAAACCTCTTACGGCAACTGAGGAAGATCATCGCGGAATGGCTTACCCCAATTGGACTCTCCTGTGGATTTGTGGCATCGGACAACGCCAGCAATATTGTGTGTGCATTAAATATGGGCAAATTCCAGCACGTCCCATGTTTTGCACATACCTTGAATTTGGTGGTGCAGAATTTTTTAAAAAACGACAGGGGCGTGCAAGAGATGCTGTCGGTGGCCAGAAAAATTGCGGGACACTTTCGGCGTACAGGCACCACGTACAGAAGACTGGAGCACCACCAAAAACTACTGAACTGCCCTGCCATCATCTGAAGCAAGAAGTGGTAACGAGGTGGAATTCAACCCTCTATATGCTTCAGAGGTTGGAGGAGCAGCAAAAGGCCATTCAAGCCTATACAATTGAGCACGATATAGTAGGTGGAATGCACCTGTCCTCAAGTGCAGTGGAGAATGATTTCAACGTTGTGCAAGGTTCTGATGCCCTTTGAACTTGCCACACGTGAAGTCAGTTCAGACACTGCCAGCCTGAGTCAGGTCATTCCCCTCATCAGGCTTTTGCAGAAGAAGCTGGAGGCATTGAAGAAGGAGCTAAAAGGGAGCGATTCCGCTAGGCATGTGGGACTTGTGGATGCAGCCCTTAATTCGCTTAACAAGGATTCACGGGTGGTCAATCTGTTGAAATCAGAGCACTACATTTTGGCCACCGTGCTCGATCCTAGATTTAAAGCCTACCTTGGATCTCTCTTTCCGGCAGACACAGGTCTGCTGGGGTTGAAAGACCTGCTGGTGACAAAATTGTCAAGTCAAGCGGAACGCGACCTGTCAACATCTCCTCCTTCACATTCTCCCGCAACTGGGGGTGCGAGGAAAAGGCTCAGAATTCCGAGCCCACCCGCTGGCGGTGATGCAGGGCAGTCTGGAGCGACTGCTGATGCTGACATCTGGTCCGGACTGAAGGACCTGACAACGATTACGGACATGTCGTCTACTGTCACTGCATATGATTCTCTCAACATTGATAGAATGGTGGAGGATTATATGAGTGACCGCATCCAAGTAGGCACGTCACACAGTCCGTACTTATACTGGCAGGAAAAAGAGGCAATTTGGAGGCCCTTGCACAAACTGGCTTTATTCTACCTAAGTTGCCTCCCACAAGTGTGTACTCCGAAAGAGTGTTTAGTGCCGCCGCTCACCTTGTCAGCAATCGGCGTACGAGGTTACATCCAGAAAATGTGGAGAAGATGGATGTTCATTAAAATGGAATTATAATCAATTCCTCCGCGGAGACATTGGACCAGCAGCAATTGCCTCCACAAAGTACACAGGGAGCTGAGATGGTGGATTCCAGTGGGGACGAATTGATAATCTGTGAGGAGGGGGGATGTACACGGTGATATATCGGAGGGGTGAAGATGAGGTGGACATCTTGCCTCTGTAGAGCCAGTTTGTGCAAGGAGAGATTAATTGCTTCTTTTTTGGGGGGGGTCCAAACAACCCGTCATATCAGTCACAGTCGTGTGGCAGACCCTGTCACTGAAATGATGGGTTGGTTAAAGTGTGCATGTTTTGTTTATACAACATAAGGGTGGGTGGGAGGGCCCAGGACAATTCCATCTTGCACCCTCTTTTTTCTTTTCTTTTTCTTTGCATCATGTGCTGATTGGGGAGGGTTTTTTGGAAGGGACATCCTGCGTGACACTGCAGTGCCACTCCTAGATGGGGCCCGGTGTTTGTGTCGGCCACTAGGGTCGCTAATCTTACTCACACAGTCAGCTACCTCATTGCGCCTTTTTTTTTCTTTGCGTCATGTGCTGTTTGGGGAGGGTTTTTTGGAAGGGACATCCTGCGTGACACTGCAGTGCCCACTCCTAGATGGGCCCGGTGTTTGTGTCGGCCCACTAGGGTCGCTAATCTTACTCACACAGTCAGCTACCTCATTGCGCCTCTTTTTTCTTTGCGTCATGTGCTGTTTGGGGAGGGTTTTTTGGAAGGGACATCCTGCGTGACACTGCAGTGCCACTCCTAGATGGGCCCGGTGTTTGTGTCGGCCACTAGGGTCGCTAATCTTACTCACACAGTCAGCTACCTCATTGCGCCTCTTTTTTTCTTTGCGTCATGTGCTGTTTGGGGAGGGTTTTTTGGAAGGGACATCCTGCGTGACACTGCAGTGCCACTCCTAGATGGGCCCGGTGTTTTGTGTCGGCCACTAGGGTCGCTAATCTTACTCACACAGTCAGCTACCTCATTGCGCCTCTTTTTTTCTTTGCGTCATGTGCTGTTTGGGGTGAGGGTTTTTTGGAAGGGACATCCTGCGTGACACTGCAGTGCCACTCCTAGATGGGCCCGGTGTTTGTGTCGGCCACTAGGGTCGCTAATCTTACTCACACAGTCAGCTACCTCATTGCGCCTCTTTTTTTCTTTGCGTCATGTGCTGTTTGGGGAGGGTTTTTTGGAAGGGGACATCCTGCGTGACACTGCAGTGCCACTCCTAGATGGGCCGCGGTGTTTGTGTCGGCCACTAGGGTCGCTAATCTTACTCACACAGTCAGCTACCTCATTGCGCCTCTTTTTTTCTTTGCGTCATGTGCTGTTTGGGGAGGGTTTTTGGAAGGGCCATCCTGCGTGACACTGCAGTGCCACTCCTAGATGGGCCCGGTGTTTGTGTCGGCCACTAGGGTCGCTAATCTTACTCACACGTAGCTACCTCATTGCGCCTCTTTTTTTCTTTGCGTCATGTGCTGTTTGGGGAGGGTTTTTTGGAAGGGCCATCCTGCGTGACACTGCAGTGCCACTCCTAGATGGGCCCCGGTGTTTGTGTCGGCCACTAGGGGTCGCTAATCTTACTCCACACGAGCTACCTCATTGCGCCTCTTTTTTTTCTTTGCGTCATGTGCTGTTTGGGAAGGGTTTTTTGGAAGGGCCATCCTGCGTGACACTGCAGTGCCACTCCTAGATGGGCCCGGTGTTTTGTGTCGGCCACTAGGGTCCGCTAATCTTACTCACACAGCTACCTCATTGCGCCTCTTTTTTTCTTTGCGTCATGTGCTGTTTGGGGGAGGGTTTTTGGAAGGGGCCATCCTGCGTGACACTGCAGTGCCACTCCTAGATGGGGCCCGGTGGTTTGTGTCCGGCCACTAGGGTCGCTAATCTTACTCACACAGCTACCTC